>NC_054546.1:11090561-11390561 GCF_017654505.1 Polyodon spathula | reverse complement strand
GGTTGACCAAGATTTGAGAGGAAATATGACTAATTTACCTTGGGGGTCAAACTGTTATTCCTTAGCTGAGTTGCTAATTAAAGCCAGGGCCTTATAGCTTAGCTAAGCTACACTGCCCCCTGAAGGTTTTTTCCCCTGAGGTTTGTTATTTTATAAATGAATATATGTTGCGTGTAAAGCTCAAAATCCCACATTCTAAACTATAATTCTCGCTGCTGTGTTTTAACTGCGTACACAGCTGTAATCTTGATCGGCCGAATGGCCTTTTCTCATTCCCAAACTTTTATTTTCTTAATTTACATCATAGGTAATTGTGCATTAAAAGAAGACAACTCTGTGACTCCTGTGGGAAAGAGTTAAAGGGAGTGCCCCTGTTATGAATCATCCGAGCTAGAGGGCTTGCGAAGTGCAGCTCTACATGTTATGAAACGTCAATTCAAATGAATAAGCTGGCTGTGGCAGCTGTAAAAAAAAATATTTTCGAGTACAACTGGCAGAAAGGTTTGGCCTAACTAACCGCTGGCAGCGTTAATAAATATATCATATGTCAAGAAATGATGTAGGGTATTGAGGCTTTGCCAGCTGTTTGTGACATTGACGATCCCTCTTGTTTTTCCATGAATTGCTGTCTTAAAGGCATGTGTCTACCTCATTATCACAACAGCTTTCTCATAAGCACGCTAGAATTTCGCAGTTTTAATAGACTTTGACTCAAGTCAGCTCATCTGCAGCAATAATAAGTTAACTTCCTGTCTAGCAGGTATTCGGGTCCCAGTGAGGGGTCCAGTTAGAATTTTATTCCTCCTACTGATGGCTCCCGATTTCTAAGCAACTGCTGATAAGGTAATGCAAATGCAACTAACAAGAAACCACTCAATAACTGAACTATAATTTAAATGGTAATTCCTGCAACTAAGTTGTTTCTTACTAGTTTTATACTATTTTGCCCTTGCACTTTTCTATAATCTTGACTTATTGTTTCATAAAAGCGCCTTCCAAAATACTTTGGTAAATACTATCTGTAGTGGACTCTCATTCACTATGTACAGTAGGTCTCAGATTGTCCAGTTTTTAAATAAACATTTTTATATCACAAAAAGGTATTTCCATTTTAATAAAAAGATAAAAGGAAGTTATTGGTTTGTTTGCCTTGCCTGCCAAGAAATATGTTACACTTGCACTTTTTAGGTAATTTCACCTCAAAATTGTCTTTGGGGTCAAGCATCTTACTGGCTGAAAAACATGTCAGTCCTTGGGGAAAGAAGCTGATTGGTTACTTACAGAAAAGAAGGCCCTAAAAGGGGTGGGAACAAATCCAATCTGCAGGTGAAATGACCATGAAAGTGCAAAACTATCTGAAAGCAATGACTGCAAACAGGGGTTTCTTTAACCTAGTGTCTTTCTAGACGTGTTTTAAAATGAAAATTCATGTTTGCTAAAGCATACAGTATTTATTTCAAGCCTACACATTTCAGACCTACAGAATGAATGGGAGTGCATGGTTTGGGGCGGGGGTGGGGGGTCATTATGACTATTCTCGACTTTAGTGGTCAATAGAAATTGGTGAATAGAAATTGCATTCAGAGCAAGGTACCGCTATAGGTGTTGTAGATATTATACTGCCAGTTATTATTTTGTTTCAACTAGTTCTCACTACTCTTTTGATGCTTCCATGTTTTAGATATAAGTTCAGTTCACCCCTGTGAACCAGAATGAGATTGACACGTCTATAATTCGTAGAATAGGAGATCATAGCACATGTTGATGTGCCCATGTGTAGTTTCATTAAATCCTTTACCAGTCTATGCAGCAATGTGAGAAAGTAAATCTCTGTGAGCTACAGTGTGCTAAATATCCAGTTTTTATCTCAGTTTTTGCTTGTGAATTGAGTAGTTGTAGCAGTTGTACCTGGCTCCAGTTGATCTTGAAAACTGCTTAAATATTAACTACCACTGTCAGCCTGCTTTGCAATTTCCACTACTGCCACCAGGTGGCACTTATGTAGATTAAGAAGCAGAAACAATGTGGAATATTGGAAATAAGAGAATTCTGAAGAAAAATGCATGTACTGTAGCATGCATGTTGAATGAGTAATTAGAATTGGCACAGAGCATACGACAGCACAAATTGTTGACCTGAGTGGTTTTCTTGCATAGTTCTAATATCAATTCCTGATTACCATTCATTTGACTGGTTAATTTGTCCAGTGCACAGAATAAGATCTGCCCTTGAGTAGCAGTTGCATGTTTTAGTACAGTGTTGCTCTGTCTGCATTTGCGCTTTACGCTGTTGAACCACACAGGAAATATGTTTGATTGAGATTTTTTGATGTGCTAGTCAATGCATAAGGACGCAGCAGGTTGCTTGCAAGATTTCAGCAAAGCGGAGAACTACAGCTTTGCTTTCAGTGGCACTTTAACTAATGATTACAATGGAATGAAAGTATTGCAGATCCAGTATGAATGCACACATCACAGGGTGTTTGTTAATCATAAGCTATATGAAATAAAATTATTTGGAATGTAAAGATTGTGGTGGAGGAAATACAAGTTCAATCTATGAAGAATGTGATATTACAGTTTTTTGACTTTGATTAGGTTGTGGCTATGTTTTAGGCTCCAACTAGGAAATTCATTCCCTAGGTAAGTTTTCCAATAAAGATGGGTTTCAACAACAAAAAACCACCGCTCAGTCTGGAATCACATGTTTCATACATGCCATATTCACAAAATAAATAAGCAGAATATTCAATTACTAGAACTGATACCAGTGAATCAGGGCTTATTCTTGTTGTTGAGTGCTTTTAACATGCTATCGTCAATACTTAATTTATACATCCCATAAAGGTGTACTTAAAACAGATTCCTAATATTGAAATTAAAACATGTTTTATGTACTATTAAGTGTGCTCTATGTGATTATCTGTTGTTTTATGTTTAGAAATATTTTTTGCTGGAATAGTAAGCATGGGAAATAATAAAACAGAAACAACATAGTGACTCACACAGAAAACGCATATGATATTAAACAGGTAATGCATTAAATAATTGGAAATGTATGTGATACAATATATCCCCTTTTAATCCAGGTTTTCAAGCAGAAAGCAACAGAAGCAGTTAAAATGGTGATGGAATGACTGGGTGTTCTCCAGCACTGTAACTGAGTTTTAACAGAAATATTTGTAATGCTGGTATAGAGCAGCTCTAAGCAGTTATTAGTGATTACTATGACAACTGTTCTCCCTTTTCATGTAAGACAAGAGATCAAGCCTGAAGATAGTCGATACAATGCTGCTGTGTACAAACCATTAACAGCAAAGCAATTAAACATGTCAGTTGGAGGCACAGAATGAAGGGCAACTACGACCACCGCCAAGGACCCTGAAGCTGATGCCTACAGTGTTGTTGCATGAACAGCTGAATAGGTTCTATCGTCTTGACATTACATAGGAGAATGCAACATCCTCACTGTGATCTTTATCTAGTGACCTAGTGGCCAATTGATGGGAAACACTCAATATGAGTGTGACTTTACCCATGCCTGTAAAAGCTGTACACATGTCAAATGTGCATGACAGAATTGATCATCTAATGCCAACTATATTAATATGTGTAAATTAATGAAATACATACTTACAATTTTGTCCCTACATATGGCTATAATTAATTCTTAACCTTTTGAGTCCCAAATGTTGATGAGAGTTCTGGAGAAGTATTTAAAACAAATGGTTTGAATATGTATCTTATTTTGCCTTTGGAAGTTATGGAAGCGTTTTTTCATATGGGCCTGTGGCGTAGTGGCGGGTGGTCAAGGCTGTTCAGCGGCAGAAATAGCAAACCCCCAACACAGAACTTTAGTTTAAAGCGCCTTGGCACACTTTTAATAACAACAAAATAAATCAAAACAGAAACAAACAAAAGGTTTAAACAAAAACTCTTCAAAACAAACAACATATAACGCCCACGCATCAGCTACCCTGATCTTCTCTGTTTAAGCTGGGCAACACATCTTCACTGAACTATCTCTAACACTCTCCAAACAAACACTCACCTGTTCCTGTTATACCATGTGGCCAGTGGCTTGATTGATTCCACTCAATGAAACAATCAAACAATTCAACAATGACATGTGGCTCTGCAAGGGTGGCCATCTTGGTTCCAACTTCACCAAAATGTCCGCCAGTTGCCAAACAATCACACACCCCTGTGCACCCATGTGCAGAGCCTCTGCTCTGTCACAGTCCCAAATTAAGCATGGGAAAACGTGATAGACTTTCAAATACATTTTGCCTCAAGTTGTCACTAGATTATTTTCCTGGAACACCTCTCTGTGCATTTATCAAAGCAGACCAAGTGTCTGTGTATGGGGATGGTGTTGTTGCCTGGAAACTTCTGGCAACAAACTCTAGCCTGTTATAAAATGACAGAGAGTTTACCCAGAGGTTAGTGTTTTCTGAGAAATCATTGAAGGTGTGCATTTGATTGAAAATCTGTTTATGGATGTGTTCCTGAAAGTCAGTAACTTGATAATGTAGGTACCGTTGCTAAAGGAAGCAGTCCAGCTCCATAAAAGCAAAGGTGAAATCAAGCACTGTAGTCCTACAATTTTTAACCCAAGACAGATACTTTAGAACGTCTGTACAAACTACATCATGAAAGATTAACAGAGAAACTTTACAGATTAATTTAAAATACGGCACCATATTTTTTACTGCGCTTTTTTTTTTTTTTTACCTGTCATAGGTCTTGAAAAAAAAACTGAAAATCAAGATTTTACATGCTTAAATTCTTATTCCTCTTAATTTCTACTTAACATTAAAAATCAGATTTAAACTTAAGGGAGAAGGTCAGACAAAAGACACACAATGCAGAAAGCAGTACAATTTTCCCTAATTTTTTACCTATTTAAGGCATAAGTAATGAGACACTGAGGTAAATATATTAATTTCTTTTCCACAGGAAACTGCCAACACATCCTGAGGATTGTTTAGCTATTCCTACTGTCTGTTTCATTAAGCTATGCCATTGCAACACATTTGTTTGACTTTTATTTACATTCCTTCCTGTCTCTGACGTTCAAAGCAGTTCTACAGTTTGTCTGCCCTAAGAATATATTATCTACACCGTTGACAGTGTTTTGTGATGGTTAAGAGTGTTATATGAATGAAAAATACTGTTTTGGCAAGACTGTAGATATATATAATAGGACAGCAGTCAGGTTAAAACCTTGCTAGCTTTGACATGAATTTCCAAAAACAGTTCACAATGTTTGCTTCTTTTTTTTTTATCGTGCACACTCCACAGCCACGTTGGATAGTGTATCTCAAAAGTTGACTCTGGGGGAAAAACATCACAACTACATCACCCTGATTTCCACCATTCCATAACATAGCACAGCCTGTCGTCAAAATCGGAGCAGAAAGACCAAATGATACATTTTTTAAAATTTGAATCCAGGATCTTGAAGCAGTCCCAAGCAACTGATAAATAGCTATACCTACGGGCCCTGTCGAGTGTTGCATAGCTTCACTCTCTCTCAGATTGTATCCACTCTGAAGATTTCTCATACACTCTGCCTGCTGTAGGTGTTGCTTAACTATATTTCATATAATTGAATTCCTTTATTTGTGCATAACCTACCCAACCTTTCAGAACAATGGCACTATTGACATCCTGGCATTTTCTTTAAAAACAAACGGCAACCAAATTTACAGTTGCATTAGGAACAAACAATTTGAACTGAATAAAATACACTAATAATTGCACTTATTATTCAGCGTCTGAGCTCCCCCTCCTCCTTCAGCACAACTGGACTCGGAGTCACTGGAAAGCAAGGCAGAGGGGCCTGCTTCGTCCTGCCGCGGAGATTTCAGCTGTCGCTCAGGGTATTGTGCACAATATTCATTTTTTTTTTTTTTTTTTTTGCGCCCTGTTTTCAAATCAAACTAGTAATTGTCACTGTATACCTAAAGCAAAAGCTTAACTACACCTTAACCCAATATTTTCAAAGTAGAAGCTTTGAATGACAGGTGCTGTAGTTGGCAAATGAAACTTCACAGTCAGTGCAGGTCTTCATGTTTGACAGTCATTTAAACAAATGAGAGCATTCCAGCACTGCTTCAGTCAACAAGATCTGTCAGAACAGGGTGAAACTACAGTACTAATGCACCACTGAGATGACTGACAGCGGCCCCCAGCCATTCAGAGTGGAAGGGATACTAGCCAGATAGCAAGTATAAAAACTACACGAGCTAGAGTGGATTTCTAAATGATTATTTTTGTTAAGAAAATTAAAAAACGCAAGTGGTTTTACCGAAGTGTGTCGTATATAAATTTATTTCAGTTGACGTTTAACAAACTTTACCTATTTAATATTTAAAAGTAGCAAGCCTATTTATACTGTATGGCCGACATTCTGGTGCATGACTACAGACAATGGTCTGATAACCCTATATTGCTGTACATTCTGGGGAACTTAGCTGATTGGTATTCTATCAGAAGAAAGGGTGAGTCACACCTTCCAGTTCTCTAGGAAGAAAGGAGCAAGTGTTACACAACATAATATGAAATCAAAAGGGATGTGTATTGGACAGAAATGTGAGAACAAGTCTTTCAGACAGTTTTAACCATGTGTGCAGAATCTGCTGTAAAAATTGAGCCTGCTTTTCAGAGGAGCTGTATTGAAGATGGTGGATTGTGTTTCATAACATCGTCTTGATATGCACAACAGCTGCCAGTTCAAGATGTCTGTTAGTTACACATATTAGTCATGCGATTTGGAAATGTTAAACTGATGACAGCACATTTTGAATTTTGGTCTAGTTTCTTAAAATGTAAAAAATAGCAATAAACTGAACTTTATTTCATTTCTTTATTTGATATAAAATTTGAGACCCAGTATTTCAAGCTGAACTGGATTCGATAAGCTCTGTCTGGGGGGAGTCTTCCTACCCAGCTATAGACAATACCAGCAAAGTCTGTTGCACCAATGAATAATGAGCATAGGCACAAAAACATGACAGAACAATCCTTCATTTATTGGATGTTAATTCACTCTGGGTTTTCTGGGCTATTCTTACCAGTTTGACAATATAAATGGTCCTGGCACCACTGGTTCCTTTCTTTGCCTGTGAATTGAAATTGTTGGTGTTTGGTTCCACTTCCATCTTGACACATGGCTTATGGAAGATTATGAGGTGGTGTTAGGGCTCTGTTTTCAGGGTTTATTTTTGAGGAGCACACAAAATACTATAATACAGCACTCAATGTTTAGAGTAATGTGTTTATTTTTTAGGTGTCTTGAGTTCTTAAGTGAAGCATCATTTAAAACCTGTTCATTGTTCAGTTGTGCAGAGGTATTTATACCTGGTCGATAACTTTCCATTGTTTTCACAGATTTCGCCCTGGCCACACTCAGGCAGGTTCAAGGGAAGTAACAAAGTTGTGAATCACATCTAACACTATAAAGACTTGAAACCTACTGTGCCCTTGGAAAATTGTTTCAAATACACTACTACATTAGGAAAACAAAATTATAGTGGGTGGATATGTTAATACTTTTCATAAGATAAACAGAAAGTGTAATCTGGAAAAACATATATAGACAATGGGAGATGAGTTGAATTGAAAACATATTTACTTTCCTATTGTTTATCTGGCTATATCTGCCCATATCTAGGTAAACATGATGTTCCCTTGATTAGCCCAGTCCGCTCAAAACAAATACAAGTTGAGTTTTTTGTGCTCTTGTCAAAAATAATGTTGAATTTAAGGCACAAAAGGAAAAGAGAAGTCGCGAGCTTCTTCTTTTGGCTTTCAGATAAGTATAGTTTATTGAAGATAAAAGTTACAACCAGACCTCTTAAAGGTTACATGGTGACAACAGTTTGCAGGTATCCTCTTTCCCAGCACGGATCAGAGCAATACAAAGAATATTCCAGTATTCTCAGTTTAAATGCAGTCTCTTAGTGACATCACGATTTTTCCTTAAACCAATCAGAAAGACACAAATCTCTTCTCACTTGATTAATTGCCCATTTGTCCTAACCCTAGCTTCAAAGCATCTGGTTCAATCCAGTTTATCTTTGAAGTAGCCAGTTTTTATAACCCTCATAAAATCAACTGTACTCCTAAGAAAACCTGTTTTATTTCTAGTTTGTGCTGTCTGGTAGGAATTTAACCAGAATCTGGCTTAATCTTTGTATTCTAAGACCAAAAATTCATTTATATCTAAATAAAATGTTCCAACAAATAAATATAAACTGAAAAAGATTATTGGGTATTGTGTACCTGATTTGTAGCAGCAAGCATGCATATTTAACTTAAGAGTCAGTACAATTCTTACTTCAACTGCTAGCCCAGCCAACTTTCTAATAGAAAATTAAAATATTATTCCTTGCCAAGACCAGTGGTGAAGATGGATTATTTCACTCTTCCCATTTGTGTGCTTGAACGTACATAGCTGATGTTTTTGCTTATGGAAAAGTCAGTGATCCCTCATAAGTTTTACAGAACCTTTTAATGTTGAACAGCTTCAGAACGAATTGCTGACTGTGTGCAGAAATAACGTTTTATCAGAATGACTTAATTTATTGCAAGCATTTTTACATGTCTGCAATTAGGGCACTGGCTTTTCGTTCCACCCTAAAACAGTCTGTTTATAATAATTCCCCTTAGAAATCTCTGCAACACGGGCTCTGATTTACACAGATGAGAAACAACATAGGGTTGTGAGATGTAAGATAACATAATTTAATCTTTTATTTGGTTACATTTTTTTTTCAGCATCATCAAAACTGTAAAAACTAAGTATAACACAGGCAGGATAATGGCTCAACAGAGAAAACTTTTCCCTAAGTTTAAGAAAATCCAAAGCTGAAAAATTAATGGTTAAAAAAAACAAAACCAAAAATAACCTTATGTGCTTAATTTGCTTATGTATCTAAGGCAGGTTGATTTTCATTGTCGATTTGCGAGTGCAACTGTTTTTCTTTAGCAGTTGTCTAACAGTTTTAAAGTATTAGAGTACCAAATGAAAGGAATAACATTTGTTTGCTCGTAGCATACTTCAAAGATATTCCTGATGAATTCAAGCTTCTGTGCTGCTCAGCTTTCTGTCCTCAAAACTCTAAGGATGAATTGCTTTGTCAGAGACAGAGAAACATGACAAAATGTTTGGCAAATGTTTTCTCCCTCAGAATGCTCTATTGTTTTCCTCTAAGAAGAGAGAATAAATTAGTTTGCTGCTGGCCGTGTCAGTCGATTTACAACCATCAATAACGTTATGTATGTTACAAACTTTAGAAGAATTATCTTTCCTAAATTGCCCTCAAAATACAGGCTAGTTTCCTGTTGGATGTTGAGAAAGATTTTGTTTGGGAAAAGTGGTAATGTATTGTTTTGTGTGTTGCTCTTCATGTTATTTTATCTTCCTATTTAAGGTGTCATTAAAAACAGTCAACTGTTATCAAATACATTTAGACCGGGACACCAATAAATGAAATGGGTCGGCAGCTGTAGAATAAGACTAATTGTGGCTCTATTAATGCTTGCAGTTTGAGCCTGAAAACACATATTGGATATTTAAATTGCGCAATAACATGCACATTTCCTGTACTTTTTTTAAACACCATAACCCCCTGTCCCATATGCAGAACTAATCACCTGCCTGCAAGATTAGCACACAGCACAGTCAGTGCAAAGAAATCAACACGGCCTTGATTCTTCTCAACCCTGTTACAGCTCAAGGGTGTTGAGAATTGTGCTACCTTTGTTAGAATTGTGGTTTGTATGCAGAGTTCTATTCGGTTAACTGTCCGTTTCCCTGCACCTACGTGCTAAAGGATTGTGTTCAGTTCTGCTTCCACAAGACCTTCTGTTTGGTAGGTAGGCTGTTGCCAGGAGCCCAGGCCTGTGATTGGACATTGCCTGGTTGATGAGTAAAGTCTGTATTAACACGCCCACATCCTCTTGCACATACAGAGCCAATGCTGAGATGTTAGGATCTGCCTCACTTACTAACTAGAGCTTCACTCACGCTAAATTTGCTCCAGTCATTAAACTGAAGCACACAATAATTTGACTTGCCTTCTCTATAAGGAACTCTTAATGATGCTAGCCTGCTTTGGCACCGTGGAATCGCAGGGTAGAGTGTCACCGAAAAGTCACCAGAAAGAAATCTTTTAGACTGAGATTTGGATTGTAGTGTGTATTGAATTTTCTTTCCATTATCAAATAATTGCAAACAACTGGATGTTTTGGGATACAGCAACTCAGGTACTGTTACAGTTTATGCATTTTTATGGCTGTTGGTTTGGTTTCTTGGTTGATCAATTTGTTTGCTTGTGTTATATACAGTGCTTATCATAACCATAAATACAATATTTTGCAGTGTGTGTCGAATCAGTGGAGGCTTCCAAAAAATGCTGAAATACTGATTGTTGTCATTTTCACAGGAAGTATTTTTCTTGTGTTTCAATGAATGGTCTCTTAATGTTTTTTTTTTTTTTTTTTTAGTTTAAGAGTAACATCAAATATAACTTTTTGAAGTGTCATTTTGTGAGTGTTAGGATTCGCTTCTAATTCTGGCGCTTCTATCCATTGTTTTAATGGTTTATATCCATGTGTAAGAGCCCTGGTACTTTCATTTTAGCACACTTTAACTCCACTGGGAGATGCAGTGGTCCAGAGTAGGATTTGTCTGACTGTGGAAGTCAGCACATAAAGATGCTTTGTGGTTAAAAAAACAAAACAAATTAAGGCCTATCCACTTTGTCACTATGATTCTGGGAACTTTACTAACCAGAACCACCCTTACAAGAGTCCGTCTCTGTCGAGTTGACATAGAGGAAGTTGTGTCATCTGGAGCAGGTAGACCACACTAAAGGCAATCATGCAGGACATACAAAAAGAAGCAAGGTATCCAGTATTAGTGAATATTATTGATTGCCTGAATGTATACATTTCTGGTACACTGGAAATGCAGTGTGCATTCACTAGCCCTTGCCTGTTTATTATAGTACTCACAGTACTAGTAGACTAAACAGTAAATACAAACAGAAGCTGAAAAGCTCTGTTCTTGTTGTGGGCACATAATTATTGGATGTGGCAAGTTGACATTTCTTTGAACTTTTAATTTGTTTTTTAAAACACCTGTTGGGAATTGTTTTAGTCCAATTTTTCTTTTGCAATTGGCTAAGGTTTCCATGTTGTCTGCAGCACAGCTTTCTGAATTTACAAACAGACAGTATGGTTTAGTTGCCTTTCTAGGAAAACATTATAAAAGGAAGCGTGCAAAACATCAAGGGGGAAAGGATTAACTGGCACAACTGAGTCAGAATACAGTGCTGTGAATATTAGTGCATCAGCAGTTTATAGAGGAACAGAAATGACAACAACTTTCAAGCATTACTTGGCAAATGAATTCCAGTATACACAGAAAATCATACTGAGCTTGACACGTAATGGGAAATCCTTTTGTTAAACATATTTTTTGCTGGACATATACATAATATGTATTGCCAGTGGCGTGGAGTCGGGGAGGGGTACCACTTATAAAAAAAACAAAAACAAAAACACGCACTTTAAAAAAATGTACGGTTTCTAGTCATGACGTCCCCGTTCAGCCCCCTTCACAACCCCCCTCCCTCACAACACCACGCAAGGAACATATTCAAAACAGATCTCATGCTGGGAAACTGAATTAATTGAGAAACCGTAACGTTTTCAACAATAACTTTGGAAGCCTATTCTAATGACTTAGATTTTGACCGCTTGCGCACACAGCCTTTTATGTTGCCTGACATTTTAAAAGAAGCAAGGGGAAAATGAAATTAAAAAGCATCCGATCCATCTCTTATGCAATGATCTCAAATTAAATTCGATGATATCTCAACTTTCTGTGAGAATGCTTTGTTTTGACTGGACTTCCGGCCCATTTCAAGATATCTCAAACGAGGCAGGAAGTCAATTCGAGATATCTCAAACTGGACAGAAAGTCATTTTGAAAAATCTCAAATTCAGTTCAAGATGTCTCAAACTGGACAGGAAGTCGGTTTGAGATATCTCAAATTCAATTCGAGATATCTCAAATTGAATTTGAGATTGCTTGAAACTGGGGTTGATTTGAGATATCTCAAAATGCATTTGCGATATCTCATTTAAAACTCCAATTACAGATATTTCAAAATGGAGCTTTAAATGAGATCCAAATTAATTTTGAGATATCTCAAATTTAAATCGAGATATCTCTAAATGAATTTTAGATATCTTGAAATCAAGTTTAGTTTGAGATATCTGCAATTCAATTTAAGATATCTTGAAATGCATTTCGAGATATCGCTAAATGATCATTTGGCTTGCCATAGTGCCACTGGCTAGAAGATTACTTCCAGTAGTTTACCAGCTGTTCCGGTTGTATTGCACAATACCGTTGACCACAGCACAGCAGAAAGGTGCTTTTCATCTCTTCGTTGCATAAAAAAATATTTACGATCTAAAATGACACAGAAGAGATTTAATGACTTGATGTGTGGGTATAGCCACAAGGAACCCCACACCTGACAGATAGAACCTCAGTTGCACCAGAATGTGCATGGAGAAATACAAACAGACAGGATTTCTTTGGAAAGTGTTTTTGCTTTCATTCTATTCAACTCCAAATATTACTTAAATTTCCAATTTAAAATACTTGTCATTATATTATATTAACTTTTCACTAGGTAAGTTATTTAAAATGTTATTTACCATATTTTTGGTTAAAAACAAATGTAATGAATTCAACATAAAGCAGCACAACATATTATTTCAAAGCATGAATTGTTAAAATAAACTAAAACCAGAATTTACCATCTAATAATGTAATCAAGCTGTACCACCTTAAATATGGTGATAGTAGGCTACTATATGAAAAAAATCTATGCCCCCCCCCCCCCCCCCCCCCCCCCCACTTCAAGTGCCTCTCCGCAGCCTTTGTCTATTACGTTATTTTGCTTACTCCAGCAATGTGGAAGTAGAATGTGGCTAAATGCAGAGCTTTCTCAGATTAAACCACATTACACACAGTTTTAAATCATAGGGGGAAAAAATAATCAGCTTCCCAAAATAAGCCGAAATTATAGACATGCGATTTTAAAATAGATTTAATTTTAATAGTGTTTCTGCTTCTATGACTTAGCCAGTTGCTAAGTAACATTTAAACAGGGGCCTTTTCAGAGTCACTGTATTTGTCCATAGTAGAAGTTCTCTTTCTAGGCAGTGAACTGAGAAAGGCTTCACAAATGTGTGTTCTTTAACAAATACCCTAAGGGAGTTACAAACTCTTTCATATTTTGGCAGTTAACTTCTGAATATCAAAAAGAAAAAGGTAATGCAGGTACACAAAAATGTGAATCATTGATAAAAAAAATATTATATCAGGATGTTTTGGACTACAAGTCCTTCTTCAGCTGGATGGAAAATGCAGTGTGTAAACAGCTTTTTTTTTTTTAAATAAAAAAATTCTGAATATACTGTAGATGCCCCAAAGGATTGTTTTCATCTTAGGATCTTGTACTGTACTAGACCATTATATGTAATAATCTGTTCACATAATATTCATTGTATGGGAGAATATAGTTATAAAATCTATTTTCTTGGACAAAAGGAAATTATGCAAAGGGTGCACCTTTGGGTTATTTCACACCAACTCAACCAGACACGCGACCATCTCAGATTTGTTTAAATTTCCCCTTCAAGCTGTGACCTCGTAAAGGTCAACCTGAAGTAAAAAAACGGACCCTGACCAGAAAAATCATCCTGGGCTCAACTTGGAGGCTACCATCATGTGTAGCACCTCGTTCCACTCATATTGAATAGGGCTTTTGAGTAAAAATAGTACCAGGAGCACCTAACTCACTTTTGGCAAGTTGCCAGACGAATGGTAAGTGAGTTTTATACGTGTCAGCACAACCCTTTAGCCTGTAGAGGATGAAGGTCTTAAAAGGTTAGTATTGCTGTAAGAACCTTAGGGACCACTCTTCCAAATTTTGTGAAACACTTTTGGTTTCAAGTCCCCCTATTGGTCATTAACCCTCTCCTGAAATTAGTTTTTTTTTATATTTCTACTAAGTTTAGGCCGAAGTAACTCATGGGGGGGGGGGCGGGGTGGTGGTGGTGGTGGTGTTCCAAGTTATGGAACTACCAAAATCTCAATGAATTACTACAAACTGATAGAAAACATAATTACCATGGTAAACTTAAGGAACTTGAGGGGTTAACAACTTCTGGCATTACTAGAATTTCACTTCTACTCCTACTGGAATCAAACATAACATCAAAGTTCTTATGACAACTATATAACTACACAAAAAATAAAGGATCTTAAACATTTTATAAGTTGCATGCAGAATGTGGTTGGTTAACGACTGCTATAGAAACCACACATCACAAAAGTTCAGTAATTATCAAATTTAAAGTTATTGCTGGCGTGAACTGGAACAGGGAGCGAGATTTTCTTCTCAATGTTCTTCCATTCATAGAACAGTCTGTCCTCAGGGAAGGGCCTCTTGAAGCTCCCTTGAAGTGTTCGGTCCGACAGGATGCATAACCTTCACTTGTGCTCCATCATCAGAGACGTTATCAACTTTTCCAGGGAACACCAACTTGTAGACGCAGCTGAGCTGGACCTTTCTGGACAACTGCATCTTTCAACACTGTCACCACACGGAATTCCATACTCGCCACACACCTGGAAGTCTTTGGAGTTAAGTCTTCAGTGGCAGTGAACCTCTACCTTGCCACAATAGGCCAAGTCCTATTCAGGATGTGCCACTTGCCAGTATGCATGGTGCCTGGACACTGGAGCGGCACACTGAGTAGTGTTCAAAACCACATGGAACAACGCTGCATTGTCAAGATGGCGGAAGGCATGCATATGGAAACAGCGGTGTAAACAGGGAAGTTTTTTTTTTTTTTTTTTGAAAAACTGAATTTTCCATAATTTTTTCAATACCAGACCTCACAGCCAAAGAAAATTTTGAGATTGGAAGCCGCATACGGTAAGCATGTCATAAAGATCACATTAACTTCTTAAGCACCTAAAGTTTGCCTAGATTATCTATTTTTTTGTGTTTTCTATCAGTTCATAGTTTTTAAAATGCATCTAAGTGAGGTTTTGGTAGTTTCAAATGTCACTCCAAGCTAGTGCCACTGAAAGCACACTCTGTCACTTGTTACTCTAGAGCTAACCCCAGACAGTGCAATATTGAAGAATAATGCCAGTTCGGTTAGGAATATGTGGTACTTTAGCCTAACCAAAGTGGCCATAGCAACGCTTGAATGCATTACAAATGCAACTTCAAAAATCCCAAATCTGCGGATACCAAAATGTTTTGCTTGATTCTTGTAGATTCTCTCAACATCTATCCAAAAATATCTTTGGGCGTTTTTTTGGAGCCCCTCCACGTGAGTTATTTTGGCCTACACTTGGTAGAAATACCAAAAATTCAGATTTCAGGAGGAGGTTAATAACCAGTGGGGGGACTTTGAAACAAAAAGTGTTTTACAACATTTGAAAGCGTGGTTCCTAAGGTTCTTACAGCAATACTAACATTTTAGGATCTGCATCCCCTACAGGGTAAAGGGTTGGGCTGAAGTTTGGATAAAACTTGTCACTTACTCCTCGTATGGCAACTTGCCAAAAGTGAGTTAGGTGCTGCTGGTATTTTTTTCCTTGTAAGCCTTAGTCATTATGAGTCGAACAAGGTACTACACATGAAAGTAACGTCTAAGTTGAGCCCAGGGTGATTTTTCTGGTCAGGGTCACTTTTTCACTGAAAGAGGGATCCATTGATGCAAGTCTGAAATGGTTATTCAGACCGTGTAAGTGATTAGTCCTGTATTTTATATTATACAAGTACATACTGAACACGCACATATTACAAATATTGGGACAACCTAAGGTAGTGTGTTTGACAGTAACTGGTCTGTGGCGTACATTTGATTTTATGTGTGCCCTGGCAAGTTTCATTAGATCATATGGAAAGTAATACAAATGGCTTTCAATTTATGGGTTTATTTTGTTTGAGTGGGTTCAATATGTTTCCAGTGCACAATGCTTTGATGTTTTGGGCTGTAGGGTTTGTTACGACGTCTGACTTGAAATGTCACCTCTGAAAGGGATAGAGAAAAATACATGAAAACAAGCATCTGTTCTGTAACTATGTGAATGTTAAGAGGTTCTGGTCTGCCAGCACTAGGCAACCATTAATAGCAGCAATGTCACTGAACAGATAAACAGATGGATTTGTAACATAAACTCTCAAACTGGGAAGTAGTTTACACTGGTAGCTTGTTTTTTTCCACAGAATGAATAGCATGATAAATTATATTTAATGTTACTATTAAAAGAATGCAATATATTGTGTTCTGCCGTACTGTCCGTACTGTGTGTTCTGTTTGTTCAGCAGAAGGTTTAGATTGCTGAAATCTACAGTACATCTCATTTCCAAGGAAGACATTTGGCCCTGGATGCAGTTTTTTATAGGGGTCAAAGAGAAGAGAAATATGTTTCGGGTGTTTCAGTATTTGTGTAAATGCACTCCCCCAGCTCTGAACTATTTTCTGTGTGTTGTAGTCTGAAGTCTCAAGCCTCTGCCTTTCGTCTCTCTATTTTTTGGTATCTGTTCATTTAGCACCGGTAATGAAACATTGGCATCAGGATGCTCATGTGGGAGACTCCTTCAATTCAACACGTAGAGGTCATATTTTTTACTTCATTGTACTAGTTATATAATAATAATAACTGAATGAAAAATTTTATTGGAATACTGTCTTGGGTGGGCAATGATTTTAAACTATGAGTTTCCTTAATAATACAATAGGATGCATATCAATCATGAGAGGAATATAGTGGAGGTGGCTGGCAGTTTGCAGATGGTACTCTCTAAAGAGATACATATATTCAAAGAACTTCTTATCCTATAGTGATGAAACCTGATAATGTAATTTTAAACAGATGTTACAGAGACAACCGGTGTATATGTGGTGGCAGGTTGGTCAAGTATTCAGGGGAATAGGCAATAAAGCAATCATTTAGTTACTTCTCATAACTCGCACAGCACCAGGAAAGAACATTTAATGATTTGATTTAATCTGGAGGTTGGTTTGTGAATGATAATTTAGAAAACAAGTTTACAAAACTGTTTTGCAGTTATAAACTGTACATATACAGTGAAGGCTTTTTGAATCTCCACATGTATGAATCCTGTTTCATAAAGTATGTAAGAGGCAATTTATATCAAACATAAAATAAGACGGTCTCATAATTTGACTCGCTCAAGAACCTGTAACTATTTGGCATAGAAACCACACCAGCCCTACACTAGTTTATTCAGTGGAAGACAGGTTCTTGTTTTAATATTCACCAGTCCCAGTCACAGTGCCCAATTTTAGCTTCTAACCACCATCAGTGCAGAAATTGAGAACAAAACTAGTGGCAAGTACCTTTTGGGTTTATAAGTAGGGTTGGTTTTGGGGAAGGTATCTTTTACCTCTATGGTTGTAGTAGTGTGCGATATGAGTCACTGTCTATATTGTAGTTTATAATTTTATTGTCTACTGAAGAATTGATTTAGTTGTGGCTAACTGGAGTATTAATGCAATTACTATTTGTAAACAAAAGGCCTAGCTCAGTGACCTACATTCTCTTACTGAACTAGTCTTAAGTTATCATGTGCTGTGATTTTATTAAAATGGATACTTTACACAAATGCATGCAGCAGTTTTATTAGGCATTTTGGTGTGCTGTATATATTTAAACATGTGATTTTAGTGAGCGTGGTTGGAATTTCTGTGGGCCCCAAATTTAAATATTTAAATTCTAGAAAAGTTAGTCTGATACAGTCTCTGCTTCCTCAGATATTGAAAGCTAAATGAGACCACAAGAAGGGCAGGACCTTCCTCCGCTGCCTTTTTATATAACTCAAAAAGGATAAGACAACACCCTGTTGAAACGTCTCGCATATGTGACAAATGAAAATTGTGGTTGTTTTTGTTTGTTTTTCTTCTGTATTAGTAACTGTACTGTCTGCAAACCTGATGTAGTAATCTGCATTTGATAAGCATCTTGTGATTGACTTGATTTCAGATGGTTTTATTGCACAACATAAATCAAGATTGTTTAATGAAACAGAGTAATCATAAGGATGTGAGGAGGAAATGCAGTACAATCTCTGTGTCTATGAAGTAATTTCCTTGCTCAGAGTTCCTTTGCTCATTCTCCCATACCGTCCTCTACAGTAACAGACAAACACACACTTCTCATTTCAGTGCTCTTGAGACCTAGCTGTGTGTAGATGTATGTTTCAATGGGCTTGGAGCCCTCCCTGCTAGGATGTACTGCTGAGCATCTGATAACCCACTTCCTGTTGAGGTGTGCTAGCTCTTCCTGTTTTGTAGTGTTATGAATTAACGGCCTGAAGAGTCTGCATCCTGTGATAAAAGACTGTGCACCAAGGATGCTGGGCGCTTCTGTGTTCACTTTTTGGAGATGAAACACGAACAATAGTAAACTGGCTTATAATATTTTCCCATTGCTTTCGCTTCCATATCATTAGACCACAACAAACGGCACTGCTGTGCAATATCTGCTACAGTAGACAGGACAGGAAGTAACTATTAGTGAATTCCTATTTTTAGCATCCAGTGACAACTACAACTGTACATATGCCGCTATTAAAACATGTACAATATGCTTCATGCATAAAAGCAAATTATCATTGGCAAGCTTGTGATAATGCTCAATTCTCCATTACAAACTTTTTCTTGGTTAAATTGAAATAGTGCCTGCTTTTTGTTCTGTTTGCACCAGTGCAAAGTTAGAGAAAGACTGAGGAGCTTCCTTCACATGAGTTAAAGTAACTACAGTACATACTGCTATAAGTCCTTTGATTTTGTACACCCTACTGTCATCCATTGGGAATTTCAGAAGGTATTTATATATGCACATTGTGGTGACCTTTAATACCCTTGTACAATTTGCTGTTGCGTTTTTATGTTTTTTCTATGTATCTTTAGGTTTTACAGTAGTTATTCAGCTTTTCATCTCTCCTGCCTTTTATTAGAATGAAAATATGGTTGTGTAAAATGGTTAGCTCATAACGTCTCTGAAAATAAGGAGCATTTGCATCCTTCCTCTTATTTGTAAATGTGCAGCCAGATGCATCCTGCAGCTGCATAACCCTTCCCTCTAGTAGACATTGCATAGATTTAGATCTTTTGTTGACATCTTGTTGAGTAAAGTTAGTACTCTTCCAGAATTTAAATGTGCAGCATGTGAAAGAGACATTGCTAACTGATGCACGATTTGGGGGTCTTTTATATGTACAGGTCAATTTTCCATGTACAACTTTATAAACAAGCTCATTGAATTGAACTTTTGCATTGATGTGTGATTAAAAATTGAATGAAATTCTTATGAGAAACAGGAAACCATTACTGTTGCAATGGAATATATCTGCTAGCCCCATTATCTTGAGTTTCACCCTACACTTCAATAATAAAAATGTGCCAAAATTGGTTGAAGAACTGAACATTTAGTAACAAGAGATGAAAGTGGAAAAAACATAACTCTATTAATCTTTTTCATTTAATAAAAGTCAATATATATAAGTATAATATATATATCTATATATATATATATATATCTATATATATATATATATATATATATATATATATTATTATATATATATATAGATAAGATAATATACGTTACGTATATACACGTACGGTCATCATTATACGAAAAAGTCGATGTCTAAAGAAGTCTTCCACTATCTTTGTTATTAATTCCACACGTCCACCCTTCGGGCCGGTCATATTTATCCCACAAACCGTCACCGTTGGATGGGATTAAATATATCCCTGCCAACAATCACAGGTGTGGCAGTTCCATAATTGGGTAATTGCTACACCTGTGATTGTTGGCAGGGGTATATTTAACCCCATCCCTGGGAAACTTACACTCACACACTTATTTACACTGGCAGGGCGGCATATGGTTATTCAAGGCTTTGTCATTACAACTCTTCTTCCTCCGCCCCCTGCCTCCACCTTGCAGCATGCCTTGTCCAGGGGGAAGGTGGCCCAGAGTGCCACTTGTCCTGCCCTCTGGCAATAATTATTATTTTTATTATTATCCAATGGACAAGGCCATGGACCGTTTCATTACGGACATGGTCATTTGTCAAATAAGAGTCGTTCATTTTGCTGTTTGGAAAAAATTCTAAACCCCTCATTTTGTTGTTGTTGTTGCAACACATGGTATAGCCACACTGTACGTCTGTCTTTTTAGCTGGGGTATTGACATTCACTACTGTTTGGAAATGCTACTTCTAGGACAAACAATATACCTAAAACACTGGCCAACAAATCAGAAAAATCAATATAATCACCTGCTTTTGTGCAAGAAGGTTGCATGGTAAAAATGGTGGACTGCTTGCAAGCAAAGCATTTTAAAATACTGTTTACACTTACGAGGCAACATGGAATTTATTAAAATGAAAGCAAAATGTATTAATTACTTTGAGAGGTTGTTATAAAAAGTAAGTGATGTCTGATGGAACAAACAAAAGCGAATTAAGCAGACAATCCACCTGTTTACTTGCCTTTGTGCTACAAAGGCAGCCATTGGCAGACTACCCGGAATAAACCGCACACTGTACTGGGTAACACAGCTTGATTCAGTCTTAAGAGGATGTTTATGAGTGCAGCAATTTCCAGAGAGACCAGCTAAAACAGCACCTCTAGCAGTCACTAAGCAGTTAGCTAAGAAGTGACATTTTAACTAATTTTACACTTTGAGAGAACCTGGAGCAATACCACTGTGACCTAAAGCAACATTAAAAAATAGGCAATTCTGGGTTCTGTTGCACAGAAATAGTTTTATTTTTATGACAAAAACATGATGCATTTTCACAGTGTGAAAGTGCATTGCCAGTGCTAGGTCTTTCTACTGCAGAGTTGAACAGCAGACTAAAACTAAGAAAAATAGTGAGAGAAATAATGAACTCATCACTGGAGAAAGGTTCTGCCAATGAACAGCAGCATACAGTAAGGCTGGAATAAGGAACTTTGTGGAATTAAGGGATAGAGAGATAAGAAAGACAAGTAAAGTGAAGGACAGCCTCTGACCTTGGCCTGAGGTTCTGAAAGCACTGTATTTTGTTTCTGTTTGAATAAAAACACTGATACCAAAGAAGAGGATTGTATTATTTATGAAGCTAGCACCCAATTACATTGTATCAAATGTAAACATTTATGGCCAAAAGTTTTGCATCACCTAGAATTTTAGGTTTGAGACATAGGGAAAAAAAAAACAACTCTGAACATAATTTAATGTAATGAAATAAACTACAAACTTATATTGTAAGAGTCTATTAGAAGCCATAATAGTAGTACAGTATTTCATGCTAGGTTTTATAATGTCAAAAATGTTTGTCAGTTTTTTGTTATGTATATGGAAAACTACAAAGCGATATGTAATGTAATAACATAACATTATTTAGCAGGTTAATTCTAAAGGGTGGTGCAAAACATTTGGACATAGCTGTAGACGGGAGTATTTGTTGTATTCGGAGATATTTTAAATAAATATTTGTCTTGGAAAAAGACACACTTCTTTTTCAGCAGTGTTCTTGAATAACCTGGAACATTTCTTTCAAGTTCTTTGTTATCTACAGCAGGGCAAAGTGTGGTGTGGGTTTGTGTGATGGTGAAAACTGATTGGTACTCATACCAACCAGAGCTTCTGCAGCATAAACTTGTGATTTATTATTTTTTTTTTTTTGTAAAACAAGCTGCATAGAATTGCAGTCTTAAATCATAACAAACCAATATAATTAAGTGGAATTCCTTTACAAAGAGTTTATGGGATTGGAGAGCATCCTACAGGGGTATGCCCTGAATTCATGTTTATCCTTAGAAAGCCTTCCAGACTGAGTGCTAAGTTCAAATTAAGTTCAGAACACAAACCCATAAAATATAGTAACCTGAGGTATGTATCCTTGTAAGGTAAATTTGCAATGTAGAAAGTTTTTTAAGAGTTTGACAGAATTGTCAAACCACAGATTAAATTACCCTCCTACGGTAACTGTATAATGTGGTCTCACCATGTCATGGGTAACTAATACATTTGTTGTTTTAAAGTTTTAAAATGTTAATAGTATTCCATTGAGATGTAATTATCTGTATTTTATGCCTGTGCTGAGCAGAAGCAAACTGTTTACTGTCTTTAAATTCTAAATGTAAGTAGCCTGAATTAGACCACTTAAGGTAATTATTGACATAATTGCCTTTTTTCAGTGATTGGTAGCATTTCCCCACACGTCTAAATGAGCCAGAGGTGGAGTGAAGAAGCAAGATAGATATCTTGCATTACAATGTGCCCTATAGTATTTGACTAATGGAGTATTGCAACAAAAAATGTAAATTAAAATGTTTTTGCTATCCAAATCCTGCTTTCCATTTGGACAAAAAATGGATACACCTAAGAGTTGTAGCACACACCTTTTGGTAAATGGACTGTCCATCACATTACTGATTTAATGTGTTTTGACATATATTCTGTCTATATAAAATCTATCCCTGTATTGTAATTTAGCTTAAGTCACAATAGTAGATTTTGAGTTAGCTGGTACTTCTGTTTCCAAGTTATATCCATATGCTTCAGAAGGATCAGTCTTAAAGATGATGACTTGAATTTGCTGCAAATTTATCCCAACTTTCCTGAAGCAAAAACAGGTGTAAGCAATAATGAATGGCCATATATCAATCCAGAACACAACCAAATCATTATTTCACCAAAATCTTCTCCTGACATGGGAACAAGGCTTCTTTGTAAATGCCCATGCAAGCTCAAAATTCTGCCCTGCTTATCTTCATGAAATATAAAGTGATTCAGTAATTCATAAAGCAAATTAAAAAAAAAAAAAAAAAAAAAAAAAAAAAAAAAAAAGTAAAAAAAAAAAAAATTAATGCAGGTATGAATTTCTTTGAACTAAGAATGAATCCAATGGAGATATTAACAAATGGACAGGACACTGGAGGAGAGAGATAGCCTCATGACTCTTTTCTTCCATTTAGATTATTTTCTGTTAGAATAAAAGGCTTTTAGATTGAAAACGATTTAGAAGGTTTGCAATGTGTACTGCATACTAATTAAACATTAACAAGCCTCTACAACTAGCTTCATGAGCCTGCATGTAACGAGAAAAACTGATAACGTCTTTACAGACAAAATAGTTCAAAATGTTTCTATTTGGCATGTCATTAGAATGGGTTATAGATCAGGTTCTAATACCATTCCCCTATGCTGAAAAAACTTATTTGAAATTGGGTCAAATAAAAAAGCCTGGCATTTCTGTGTTTGAATTGATCGCCACTTTGCTAGCAGATTCTAAAAAACAAACAAACAAACAAAAAAACTGCCTAATTTGGACAACACAAATAAGGGCTCAAAGTAAAACATCTCTGTTTAGTGATCCAGTATAGTGTGTGGGTCATGGTGTCCAAACATTAAGGTACAGAAGGAAGGGTAAGTAGGCATTTTAGGGATCTTTATTTTCTTCTGACATGACTTAAATGATAAAATGATTTCCATTTATTGGAACTAAGGTACTTTGCGACAATGAAGTACCTAATTTATTAGATTTAAGGAAGCTGAGTTTTTGATACAAAAGATGACTGTAACATCTTTTCCACCCTCCCAGGAGAACCTTTTTGTCAGGACTTCTTGTATTGCCCTTTGATAACTTGTCCTTAAACTCCTAAGTGACAGAAGGGAACAATTTCCAAAGCAGTTTTGCATAGCAGATACCTCTTTCAGCAAGGCATAGATTTACTAAACCAGATGTACATTTGTCCTAAATATTTAAACCTATTAAATTAGAACTTAAGAGTAGCATGCAGCCCTCTGATTGGGCGCCCTCATTGACTCACCCAGTCTCAATACAAAGAGCTTCCAGATGAAGCAGCATTTGTTAAGCAGGTTATTTTACATGCCCTTACCTACAGCCAATCATACCAGGGCCTAGGTCACTATGACAGTATACAAAGTTGGTAGCAGAGACATTGAAAATCTTTTTTTAAAATAACAAAATATGGTTTAAAGCTTGTTTGATAGGTACATAAAAACCTAGAATTTCTTAGACACAGACTGACGCTGTGTGCTCAGATCTTGGTAGCATTGCAGTAGTTTTGCTGTCACTTTGTGACTATCTAGTGACCAGTGCAAAAATAATTTAAGATCCTAGTGGTATATTTTTTTAACCAAGTAGGTTGCAGGATAAACAACCATCCCTGCTTAAAACCTTTGCTTAGACTAAAGGTAAACTTTATTATCTGCCAATCAAATTGGAGACCCCTTTCCAACCACAACTGTTTTTAGAACAGTAATCAAACATTCAGTGACTACAGATTTCATGACTACAGTAATTTATTTCAGTTTTAATTTTGCAACTTTTCAATTTTACTTTAGTTTACTAAGCCAGGGAAAAAACAAAACAATGTTACTCATTTTTTCATGACTTGACATGCAGGGGCTTTTAAAAGTAAACAGACACTTGCTATACTTGCAGTGTGAGAGGTCCTTATGGCTTCTTACTGTGAGGGGAGATTATAATAAAGTTGATATTGCTTTACGTAGTATTGTTAAAAATGTGTTGTAAGGACTTTCCTTAACTAATAAATATAGATCCCGTATTTTGAAATTGAAATTGTATATTGTTGTCTAAATATTGTTGCTAGGTGACAACTTCATCAGCTAGTCCAAAAACAGTGTTTACCAACTCATTATTTCAGTACTAATCAGTGTCTCCATATAATGTTAATTAATAACAGTGGTTGATTGCCCAGTAAGAAAGAAAAAAATATTCTATGCACACTTTAGAAGTTAACTATATTGTTGGATTGCTAGTTTTTAAAGTCAACTGGGCAGGAATTGTAGTGTATTTGAGCCATTCTTAAGGTTAACCAATCTACTCCTGGGCCTGGGTCTTACAGAATCAATGAACAACTTTTGTATCAAAAAGAAGATTTGATGAGAATGATTGGGGTTTCTGCAGAATTATATTGGCTTTAAGCCCAGCAGTGTGTAATACACCATTTACTTTGTAAGGGTAACAGCTTTTTTGGAGGGCTAAGTGACTGATTTATTTATTTTTGTTCTTGCTAACTTGACAGTATTTGCTGTTTTATTTTTACTAGTAAATTAAGTCATTTAATTTATTCAATGCATATTAAAGAACATTTGAAGATTAAATGAAAACAATGATGACTCTATCAAACAGTAACTTCCTTAGAGTACCACTACTAGTTTTGGGCTACCCAGGGAACATCCCAGAACTGACATTGCTGTCTTTATTCAAAGTGTCCCTTTAAAACTCTTATTCAGCATTCCAGCCACCTGGCTGCCAGATGTATGTTATTGCTGTTGGCCTCTGCTGAAGAAGCTATCAGTATAGCGAGTTTCCATTCAGAGAGGGAACTCATAGCTCCAGACAGTGCCAGATTATTTAAGGTACAGGAAAAATGCAAAATTGGTGATTCAGGGCAAATTATGCAAAATATCCCCGGGCCTTCAAATATGGCCAAAAATAAGCAACAGAGATGCAGGGAAGAGAGGTGGACCTGTTCTACTCTGGCACAGTAAGCAGTTCAGTTATTTGTATGACACTTGCCCTGTTTTATTGAAATGCTTACCTAAATTTAATATGGCTTTAAAATGCAGTGCTGTTTTTGGAAGTTACAGTTCTTTAGGCAATATTATTTACTGGTAATTAACAATGTCAATATGAAAAGGCTGCTAGTCAGATTTTCCTCTTGAAGCCACTGATAGTATTCTCCAGCTCCATTTGAAGACATTGAGGAAGACCTCTAGTTAAACAGTTGGTCAGTTAAATGTAATTGCTATACTTCAATGCTAACATTAGCAGAATGTGCACATTGTTAATAAACCATTCCCTTTGATGCTCAATCCCAATAATAAACCATTCCCTTTGATGCTCAGTCCTAATGTTTTGTATTTAGACTGTAACTATAATAAAGTATGAACTTTGGCATTATTGGGCAAGGAGACAGCTAGGGAAGCACATCCTATCAGTCTTCCAGTAAAATCAGATACTATTATGGAGCCCGGAAGATGGGACACACTGAGATTCCTGTCCAGCTGCCTGGGAGGCACCTGGACACAAACAGGTTATCTACACCCAGCAATGTGTCTGGGGGTCTACAACTGTATCCAGTGCAGATCTAAAAAAAAAAGAAAAAAAAAAGGATGTATTTTGCTTCCTTCTATAGTAATCATGGCTTGGCCAGTTTTGCAATCAGCAGCATGTACTCTCTTCTGTACAGCACTTTGCCAAAAGATAAACCGTAGTAATATGTGTGTGCATTGTTTTCTGATAGCTGTACTTTTCGGTGATAACAGCAACTTTTAAAAATAGAGCTCAGTCTGAGCGAGTGGAATTTGCTGGTCATAAGCCAATTTGAAGCTGCTTAAGTCTGGTTTCAAAACAAATTTGTAAATCTGGAAAAGTTATAAATCTCTGATTTATACTAGAATGAATTCAGTCAACTTGTGGAAATATTTGTATTAATAGAGGAGGAGAAAAATTGTAGTAGTGTATGTAGATATAATAGTCTAAATGCTGGTAAATTCTGTATAGTTCACTGTGTGTGGCTTCCTTACAAGAGGCTAGAATTGTGTTCAATCCTAATTTTTGTAAATTTAAAAAATCATTCTTTCAGTTTCAAATTCACTGCTATTGGTAATGAGGAATTACTAATAACAATTATATTGTTAAGATTACCCAGTGTGCCAGAAGCAATGCCACCAGTTCTCACTTTGGGTGTTTTTATGTTATATTTTGGACTGGATTTAACTTTTGAGGACAACTACCGGTTCAGGAAGTTATAATTTCTATTAATGCAATCATGTGTTCTTCACAGCTGTTTGTAGATTATGGGTACAACTGCCAGTACAGCACAGCAGACAGTCTCCGTAGCACACCCATTTGAAAGTGTCCATGGCAATGAGATGGCAGACAACAGGCGGTCAATGAGCATTAACTCCTTTCAAACAGTCAACATTCACAACAACAAGGCCAAGTCCATTATTACCAATAAGGTGGCACCGGTAGTCATTACGTAAGTATTTCTTTAAAGTTGCTGGTAAATATTTAATTGCTACCATTATTATTCATAACTGCTGATAGGAATAAGGCTAAGCAGTGCAGCGCATCTCTATAGAACATGAGCATTGTTTTGGTTTACTTCTTGTTTTTTCATGTCCCCCATGAGATGCTCAAGTGCTGTAGATGTGACCTTGATTGTTGTGGTGTAGTAATGTTACGAATCATCTCCTACTTGTGTTTAACTTTAGGTATAACTGTAGAGAAGAGTTTCAGATTCACGATGATCTCCTTAAAACAAATTACACTGTCGGACGAATTTCAGACACCATGCCTGAACACTACCTCGTACAGGTAAGAACATTGGTTCGGGGTTTTTACTGGTGTTGTTACTTTACTTTTTATTAATCTTTGGAGAAATCAAATTAGTTATAATTAGTTGTATTAAAATGAGTGTCTGTGATTTTAAAATTTTAACTGATTTAAACATCCATAAAAACACCCAAGACCAACAACAAAAATGGTCAATTCACCTTTCAGAACAAATGAAAGCTCTGCTTACAGCACATTTTGGTCATATCTAAAAAGACATTGACTAAACACCTCAGAAAGGGGATACATAAGCACAGAAAAAAAGAAGTGTATCTGTAATATTGTTTGGCTACTTTGCAATGCTTCAGTACTGTTGACGCTACACTAGCAAAATTCAAGGCTGGCGTCTATCAAAAGGTGTTGTGTCCCTGATTTAAAAACTATGCGACTGTTTTTAATGTTGCCTCTTGAGACAGCTAGTATATAGTAAGCAATTAATACAATAACACATATCTAAAATTAGCATCTTTGTATTTGTTTCTTAAGCAGTTTGTTAGTTGAGAATGCATAACAAGAGATTTTTTTTCCTTTTAGGGCAAATATTTTATGGTGCAGGACGTGTACAGTAAAGCAGATGTCTTGAACACTATAGGCAGTTATGGTGCACCAAACTTCAGGCAGGCCAAGGGAAACTATCCTTTGTTTGGAATGGGGCAGCCTAGCCTTAGTGGCTTCAAGCAAGTCCTTCAGAGACTGCAGACACATGGTTACAAGGTGTGTAACCTCTTTTGACGAATGATCTGAATTTATATTGACATATCATTTGTCTGTCATTTTATTTATTTATTTATTTATTGTTTTAATATCAGGACGTGATCTTCTTCTGTGTGCGCGAGGAACCTGTTGTGTTTTTACATTTGGAAAATGATTTTATACCGTACACACCGAGGAGAAAAGAAAACCTCCATGAAAACCTCCATGGTTTGGGGAAAGATGTTAAAGTGGAAAACTTGGAATTGACAATCAGAAAGGAGGTGTGTATGCAATGTTCTTATGAAACAAATTTTGTTAGAAACACATCACTTTTATTGCTCTTTGCTCTTCTGCTTTGCAATGGAAAGATACTTCATTAGAAACGATCCCATAAATACAACCAGATACCAATTTTAAAATAATAATTTGAATTTCTTTTCCTAAACTTTTCTTTCTGCTGTGTCAAAAGAGGAGTATCAATAAAGGATTCCTATTTACGGCTAAAGTAGTATTTGTGCATACGATGCATGGCGATACCTGCTCTGTTGTACTTGCATTACAAGCTACTGGGCTGTGAGTTTGAGGTTGTGGGATTCCTTTAAAGTTTTCTTGAGACTTGAGTGAAAAAATGAATTCTAGCAACAAACTCCTAACCTTTACCAACATATCTAAAACCTAATCTAACACATATATGTAAAAAGTATTGCATTGGTTTTTAGAAAGAAACTTCAAGTCAACCAATTCAGTGTTTTTTTCACGATGAACCAAAGCTTCAAAAGGAACGTCACAAGCATCTTCTTAAAGTGAATATGCCGTTTTCGGTCTCTCTGCCTCTCCTCTCTTTTCATGTTCTTTTCTTTCTTGTTTTCTGATTTTCCTATGAAGGAAAAGGTATTGGAGAAGTTCATGGACACTGGCACCACCATTTTGTGCATCAGTTTTAGACATGAGTTTCACCGCATTGTCAAGTTTGTTAATCAAAAAGAAAAGCTTTGTGATTGATCAAATTAATGAGATGTTACGCAAAAAAGTAACTGGGGTCTATTCAGATGGTCTAAACAGTAGCCGATCTAAAGGAGCCCTGGGGTTTTCTATATTTTTATAGACTGAAATACACTGACTTGCATGCACTGTTAGATTTTCATAACCTTTGTTTTAATTTTGATCTTTTGCTGTTAGGATCAATTTAATATTCTAGGTGCCAAATCGATAATCTGTGTTGGATTGACAGTTAGGGATAAAGATTTTAATATGAGTCAGGCAATTAACAAAACTTTTGTACGTGCTGTTTTTGCTTTCCGTTTGCAGCTTTATGACTTTGCTCAACTCAATGAAAACGTGTACTATGTCTACAATGACATTGAACACTTCAAGAATGAACCTCAGCACATCACCATCAGCTGTGAAGAGGACATTCATGTCACTGAAGAAGTTTACAAGAGACCTGTCTTTACAATGCCTTCATATAGGTAACTCACATCTGTGTATTGCTGTATGTGTTACACTTTACACTTTTGCTGTGATAACGAGTGCTTTTAAATTAATCTATAGCCACTTCAGCTATATCAGTTAGCTCAAAGCCAGAGGTTTTGTTTGTCTTTATGGAAATGTATGTTTGTACTTTGGTACTCCCAATGCAATATTTAGGATCCCTTTACTTATCTCCACTCCTACTAGTCCGATAACTGGCAGCCAAAAGGAATGTTTCTAAATTGAAAGGAAAGCACCAAACATACTGGAATTAAGGGTTCAGAGCCCACATATACATTGCATGGACCTTTGAAACAGCAGATGAGTAGATCAGCAGAAGACTTTCCTTTTTTAAAAAAACAAATAGCAAATATAGTGCTCTATAGACCTATTTAATATTTTGTCAGAATGTCAGACTCAAAGGTTGGCATTAAAGTGAATTGAAAGCTGCGATGCATTGTCTGTTTCCAAGTGCATACATCAGCCTTGTCTTCATTCAGTTTGATCTTCTTATTTGTGTATAATAAATACTAGTAGTTTTTATGTAAAATTCATACCTGCAGGACAGAATATTTCTAACTAGTCCAGGGCTTTGGAGTGGTAACAGAATTGGGCCTTGGTGTTTGGGCCTTGGACAACACAACATGCCTGATGTTACATCAGCATACATGCATACAGCATTCAGCTCTGTTGCTTAAAACACTGCAGTCTCACATTGTTCCATGAAAGATGACGGAATTGGGTTTCAGTGCAATGTGTTTTCCAGGTATCATCGATTGCCATTGCCTACTGAAGGCGCACCACTGGAGGGGCAGTTTGATACCTTTGTTAATATACTCAGGGTAAGCATGGGAACTAACAAAGTACTGTTGTAAAACATTGTTTGCTCTTAGGTTACCTAATGTTTATTTGAATGTACTTTGTAATTGGGAGATACTATGCAAATTAAGCCTTTAACCTTCTTGAGCCCCAATTTGACAACCACTTAAGTTTACTCTTTTGTGCTGACCGAAGCGTAAAAAGAAGGTAAAAAAATAAATAAAAAACCTTTCAAGTTCAAGAATGAGAAATAAACACATTAACTTAAAATAATACAAGCTGTAGTAATTTTATTGTTTTGAAAATCAGTCAAAACTTTTAGATGTTATACTTTTAAAAAAATAAATTGTCGATAGCATGGTCCGAGTAGTGATATGACCTTAAAGGTGGCATTACCAGTGATGCGGTAGATGGACTCTCTTGATAAGGTAATCTCTGGCATTGTGTGGCATAGGCCTGTGTGAGAGATGTGTGTGAAACAGCCTTATCAGTTAGTGCTAGTCAAGTGTCCACAGAGATGGTGCTCTAGAGTATATGTTGATTAGGGAAATTGAGAGCTAGGATTGTAAATCCATTCTGCAGGAGTCAATGAGTATATTCCTATTGCATGAGTTAATTTAACATGATGAAATTCATACAACCACACGATGTTCATTTTTTTTATTTGTACTGTGCATTTACAGTAGTTTTTCAAGGCTTATTATATTTTGTTATAAAACAAAATCCTGTTTTTTTTTTTTTTTTTTTTTTTAATTCTGGACTGATTTGTTCTGATAACAGAGCGTAGTTTCCATCGCTCTTTTGTTTTACTTGCCGTCTCTCTCATTTGCCTATTTTGGAATGAGGTGTCAGACAGTAAAGCTCTTTGTCTTATTATTGTTATGCTCATGCAACATGACCATTTTGCCAAGTTATAAATTGTACATTTTCTTGGCTGGTAGGTAGGTATTAGTTATTAGGACTTTTGGCAATTGGTCTAAATTTACAACACTTTTAGTGTGAACTCACTTATAAACAGTGCTGAATAACTGTCTTGATAGTCAAGTAAGAGAAAATGGTCTGCAAATGGAAATTCCATACTGCCAAAACACGGTCAGTTTCTAATAACGGCAACAACAGTTAATTGAATTGTAAAACATATGGTTCAACTTTTTTTTTCTTTCTTTTTTTAATAAGGAGAGCCCAAATTTGCTGCTTTCTCGAGACACATCAAAACCTCTTCCTGCCCTCGTCTTCAGCTGCCAAGTCGGAGTGGGCAGGACAAACCTAGGCATGATTCTTGGTACCCTTGTGATGTATCACCAAAAAGGAGCTCCAGAGAAGCAAAAGTAAGGCTGCATTATGAAGTACATACTGCAAAGAACTGATGCCTCCATGTTCTGGGATATCTTCATGTTTCAGGGAGTTGGATTTTATGGTAGCATGACAATTTGTATGCATTATTTGATTCAGTTCAACTAACAATTTACAGACACTTGCTATTAAATGTGTATAATTTTTAATTAAGCTAACAAAAAGGACCACCTTGGGGAAAAAATATATAATTTTCAGAGCCGTCAGTGCAGATCCATTTTAGAGTCATAAGGATTTATAGCATGTAAAAAGTCAACAATGTGTGCAGTTGCCTGGCAACCTCCAAAGTGATTGAAATATGAGATGGATTATTTACAGTCATCACAAAGCAAAGATATAAAACATGCAGTTGACTTTTCAATTTTCCTTCCATTTTACACAGGTAGCTAGGATTATACATACAAATGCAACATATTATTTGCAATAGTCTATTTATATAAATTACCTAGAAAGGGAAATTACTTACCATATAACATTAGTATAGTCATTTGTATATTTGAATTTGTTAAGTTCAGATCAATTGCAGACTAAAAGTTTGCTCAAATTTTCATCATTGCATTGACTTTCTGTGTTAAAAAACAAACAAAAAAACTACACTAACATAAATCATTAGGTTGTTGAATACCGGTATTTTGAAAGTTCAGCAGCAATGTTGTTAAGAAATGCTGTGCCATTGCTTTTTCACAGACTCGCTGAGAATGCCAGCACACTGCCAAAGGCACATTTCCAGATTATCCAGAATTTTATCAACTTGGTGCCAAAAGGTCAGCAAATTCTTGAAGAGGTAAGAATCCCTCAGTGGTTGTTTTATTTTACTTCTAGATTGTAGGAGTGTATGTTAATACATTTTAAACAGTTTCCTATAACAGGTACTGTTTCTTTCCAAGCATGTCAAAATTATCTATATGATATTTAAAAATAAGTCCTGTTTGTTATATACTTTTGTTTTTCAATAGGCTGCATTCATTTAAATTCCTTTGACTATTTAACAGCCCCAATTAAAGCAAATATTTGCAGTAGTGAATGAACACCAGTATGAAAATGACTGAATGTCACTTTCCTCAATGCCAAGAGTACTGTCTGCTTACTAAAGTACTGTGGCTACGCCCTCTAGTGGCTCAGTGGGAGGAGTGGAGAATGCTTGACTCACTCCTGCTGGTTTACATCACTGTTAGGGACACTCAACAAATACATATAGGAAGGTTGGTAACAATTTTACAATCATACCAGAGTTAAATTACTTTTATGAAAGGAAGTACATTTTAGTTAAACAGCACAGTGAAAAATATATTGTCTAATATCTTCAATATTTTATTTTTCTAAAGACATTAAATGCATGCAGTTGGTATGTTTCACAGTTTTTTACCACTGTAGTATTGCAGGTAATGTACATAAACAAGAAGATCTGTTTCACCATTTCTTATAGAGCTTGCTGCAACTCCCTGGCTATTTACAGGTACACCATACAGATTGGTCAGAAGGTAGATGAAGGCTAGTGTAGTTAATGCTAGGTATCTTGTTCTATTTTAGGTGGACAGTGCTATAACGCTCTGCTCAGAGATGCATGACATTAAAGAAGCAATCTATGAGGAGAAGAAGAAGCTTGAGGGGATCGGGGAGGATTATCGGGTCCAGGTGAGCTTCAATTCCAGTGATTCTCTGTCTAAATGAGGAAGAATGTTCATTTATTATCTACAGAGGGGATGGGAATTAGAACTGGGAATGTAATACTATACACCTCATTAATGTGCACTGTTATAACTGACTGATCAGAACTGCAGAGAGAGATTATTAACCGATCCAACAAACCCTTTTTATTCTGTCATCGGTCAGTTAATTGTACTACACACAACCCCCAAAGGTTTATGTTAGCTTGATTCTGCAATAAATAATGTCAAATACGGTATTTGTTTAAAGCAAGAATGAGCTTTGTTTTGACACATATGGCATTATGCAGCAAGTGCACATAATATCTTGCTTTACTCATTAAAAGGTTGCTGTGTGAGGGGAAAATAGTATTTCATATATATATATAATGTACCATTTGTATATCAGTAATATGAGAGAATTGGTCAGGGGTCTGAATACTTTTGCAAGCCACTATATATATATATATATATATATATATATATATATATATATATATATATATATATATATGTATATATGTATATATATATATATATATATATATATATATATATATGTGTGTGTGTGTGTGTGTATATATATATATATATATATATATATATATATATATATATATATATATATATAGTGCCTTGCAAAAGTATTCAGACCCCTGACCAATTCTCTCATATTACTGATATACAAATGGTACATTGAAATTTCGTTCTGTTTGATATTTTATTTTAAAACACTGAAATTCAAAATCAATTATTGTAAGGTGACATTGGTTTTATGTTGGGAAATATTTTTAAGAAAAATAAAAAAACTGAAATGTCTTGCTTGCATAAGTATTCAACCCCAACACATTAATATTTGGTAGAGCCACCTTTTGCTGCAATAACAGCTTTAAGTCTTTTGGGGTAAGGATGTACCAGCTTTGCACACAGTGTCGGAGTGATTTTGGCCCATTCTTCTTGGCAGATTTGCTCCAGGTTGTTCAGGTTGGTTGGAAGACGCTTGTGGACCACAATTTTCAAATAGTGCCACAGATTCAGATCTGGGATTGAGATCAGGACTTTGACTGGGCCACTGTAGGACATTCACCTTTTTGTTCTTGAGCCACTCCGATGTTGCTTGGGATCATTGTCCTGCTGAAAGGTGAATTTCCTCCCAAGCTTCTGTTTTTTAGCAGACTAAAGCAGACTCTCTTGCAGTATTTTCCTGTATTTTGCTCCATCCATTCTTCCTTCAATTGTAACAAGATGCCCAGTCCCTGCTGATGAGAAGCATCCCCACAGCATGATGCTGCCACCACCATACTTCACTGTAGGGATGGTGTGTCTTGAGGCATGGGCAGTGTTAGGTTTGCGCCACACATAGCGCTTTGAGTTTTGGCCAAAAAGCTCAATCTTGGTCTCATCTGACCACAAAACCTTTTCCCACATCGCAGCTGGGTCACTCTCATGCTTTCTGGCAAACTCCAGACATACTTTCAGATGGTACTTTTTGAGTAACGGCTTCTTTCTTGCCACCCTCCCATACAGACGAATGTTATGCAGAGCTCTTGATATAGTTGACTGGTGCACCATTACTCCACTCCCAGCCACTGAACTCTGTAGCTCCTTCAAAGTGATTGTTGGCCTCTCTGTGGCTTCTCTCACAAGTCTCCTTCTTGTTTGAGCACTGAGTTTTGAGGGACGGTCTTTTCTTGGCAGTGCCTGGGTGGTGTGATGCAGCTTCCACTTCCTGATTATTGATCCAACTGTGCTCACTGGGATATCCAAACACTTGGATATTATTTTGTACCCTTTCCCTAATTTATGCATTTGTATTACTTTATCTCTAACTTCTGTAGAATACTCGTTGGTCTTTATTTTCCTTCAGATTCACAGCCTTACCAATGATCCTTCAACAGTGGAGTTTTTATCCAGAAAATGTGACAGCAACTTTAATGGTTCACAGGTGGAGGCCAATTGTAATGCAATTGTGTCCTCGTTAGGGCAATTTCTTTCATCGGTGCAAACTGGGAGCTTCTACAGCACAGGGGTTGAATACTTATGCAATGAATACTTACTTATGAATACTTTGCTGTAGTGTCCTGGAAAGAAGGATTAAAGCACTAATCAAGTTACAGATACCATGAGAAAATCCCCTTTTTGATCTGTACAGTATACAGCCTGATTGTGGGGACCCAATGGGAATAAGAAGTGTGCTTAAACACTGAGATTTGCTGTATGAGGCTAATGCAAAGTCTTTTAAGGGAGTGCGTTGAAGTCTTCTGTTTAAACAATAGTGTTTTTTCAAATATCATCAGTATTACTAGTGTAGAGCATGCACCAGAAGGGACACCATTGTGGTTAACCTAGATTGTACATTATTTTAATGTGTTGTTCAGTGAAGTATTGAATGTGTCATGGTGCCCTCCTTATTTCACACTCAAACTCGGGTTAATAGAAATGTTAATTTCCTAGGAATCTTTTATTATTTTAAAATTCTCTTTTTATTTTTTATTTATTTATTTATTTTTAACAGGGAAGCAGCACCAAAGAATATTTTCTCCAGAGAACATTGCAGAGCCTGGAGCGCTATTTTTACCTTATTGCTTTCAATTACTATCTTCATGAACAGGTATACTTCTCCTGTCATTTCAGAACTTGCTTTTATGTTGGTAGTTCTGTGGACAGTTAGCAGGGGAAAGGAGAACTGGTGGGGATTTAGCCTTTTAATTTACATGTAATCGGTTACATTATTTGTCAGGCTACTGAGTAAATACAGCCAGGACAGTTGGTGGCAGGGATATAAGTTGCTTATTCTACAGTATGTGTTTCTGTACATTTTCAAATAATATCCTTATTGCGTTAATATTAAGCATGTCAATCCTCTTTCACTGGCTGTGACATAATGCCTGTCCGTTGTCTTGCAGTATCCTCTGGCTTTTGCACTGAACTTCAGTAAATGGATGTGCAGTCACCCATGGATTTACAGGCTGCTTGCTAGCATGAATTTATCAGAGTTATCTGTGCCAGTGGATCTAGTAACCAAGGGAACAAGGGTGCTGGTGAGTGGTTTTTGACTCTGTTCTATGACAGGTTTAAACTGTGACCTAGTATAAACAGGATTTAAGTAAAGGTTTTGTGTTTCTTCAGTTTGGGAGTTCTTTGTAACTTGAGTCCATGCTGACCAGTTTTTAATGTACAGAAGTCTCAAAAATACTCAAATATTTGTGTAATTTCCAGGTATCTGATGAATACTTGGCTCCAGATGTTCTTAGTACAGTCAAAGAGATGAAGGTAGCCAATTTTAGAAGAGTCCCCAAAATGTCAGTCTATGGAATGGCACAGCCCAATTCTGAGGTAGGTCATCAAACTGTCATGTATGTTAATATCACACATACCCCTTTTAAGCTAATGCTTTTGTTATTATTCGATGTATACATTTCATGTCATATGTGACTTAGAATTACAGTTGCTCAGGTACAAACTACACTTGAATACTTTTTTTTTGTCTTAATTCAATTTACAATTTACAAAAGATACTTGTTATGTTTACTTGTTCTTAAAGTCACGTGTGTAGTGAATACACATTTTAAAGTTACATTATCATAACCTATCTGCATACTTTGATAGAACCCTGGACAACGCATATCAATCAGCTTCTATTCAATTGCTTCAACAAAGATTGTAAACCGGCCAAATTAACTCAAAATATCCACTAGGTGTCAGCACTTGTCTGAGACATTGTAAAAACGTAAGTCTATCAGACTAGTACCTTATTCACACTGCCAACTGTAAATAATGCATGATCATGGCATGTGGAAATTGTGTTTGTGAATGAAGAAAATGGCAATTGCATGGTTTATCACATCATTTTAGGTAGTGAGGATAGGGTATACATTTCTTTAGTTTTAATCTGCTTTCATCTTTCCAGTCTAACTTAAAAGCACTGAATGTGTTCCATGTAGGCGACTGGCTTTGTCGTGGGCTACTTGACAGATGAGAAGAGGAAGCACTCGCACATCTTGTGGGTGAATCTACAGGAGGAGGTGGTGTTGGAAGGCAATGGGCAGGTGTACACCCCCCGGGAGCCAGGCTGTTTGGAACAACAGATCATTGGGCCAGCCTCATCACAGGACCAGATTGAGGTAACAGGGGAACATTTCATTTGATTAACATTTTAAATTTCAATCAATCTTTATTTTATATAGCACCTTTTCATAGTGGACCACCATCACAAAGCGCTTTACAAGATACATTTAAAAAAAAAAAAAAAAAAAAAAAAAAAAAAAAAGCATTTTATACATTAAATACAGTAAAAAAACAATGCAAAGTAATGCATTAAATACAAGGCTAGCATGTGAAAATTCTAAATATTGTGGATGCGTATGTCATATAGAATCATAAGAAGATACAGTGAAAGATCAGAAGTAGCAGATACGCAACAGTAAGTGTATGTCATATAGAACCATGAGAATAAAATACAGTGAAAAATCAGAAGCAGAAGACACAACAGCTAATAACAGATAACAGGCTCAAAGAGCATGGAAAGCAAGCGAGAACAAGTGGGTCTTGCCAGTTGATTTAAAGCGAGAGATGGTGGGATCATCACGCAGAAAAAGCTGGACGGGAGTTCCAGAGAGTCGGAGTCATGAAGCTAAATGAGTGATCTCCTAGTGTGATGCTCTTTTGGCAGAGGGACATTCAGGGTTAAGTTTTAAGTAGAGCTGCGTGTCATCAGCATAGGAGTGAAACATGAGGCTATGTTGACGGATGAGGTGACCCAAGGGAAGCATGTAGATGTTGAAGAGAAGAGGCCCAAGAACAGACCCTTGAGGGACACCACAAGTGACTGGGTTTGCAACACCACTGCATCCAGCATAGAAACCAGATTGCATGCATCCAGATAAGTAAGAGGACATCCAGGAAAGACAGGTGCCAGAGATCCCACCATACTTCTGAAGGCGGTCAAGAAGAATGCTATGATCTGTGATGTCCTAGGCAACTGTTACGTCAAGGAGGACGAGCACAAAGGGAGCAGCAGCATCAACATTAAGCAGGGGATCATTTACAATCCGGAGCAGAGCAGTTTCAGTACTGTGATGTGGCCGGAAGTTAGACTACAGAGATTCAAGCAGAATGTTATCCATGAGATGTTTCATCAGCTGACCTGGCTACAGCCCTTTTGAGAGTTTTGGAGAACAAAGGGAGATTGGAGATTTAGATAAGACAGCCGGGTCAAGGGAGGGTTTTCTGAGTACCAGCGTAACTCAGGCAAGCTTGAGGGCAGCAGGAACTGAGCCTGAATCCAGGGACATGTTGAGAGTGTGCATAATGGAAGGAGCAAGTAAGAAGCACAGAGACAGACAAGATTAGTCGGCCAGGGGTCCAAGGGGCATGTGGCCGTAGTTGATTTCAACAGTAGGCCGGAGAGACCAGGAGGGGCAACCGGAGGCGAGTCAAGGTAGTCAAGTAGTAAACTGGGTTTGTGGCAGTAGGGCATAGAATAGATGACAGGTAAGAGAGGAGGATGAACTGGAGATGGATCTATCGATGGCTGGATGTATGATTTGGTCAATGGTCTTAAAGAGTACATTGGGTTTACTGTGTCCCATAGTTATGATTTCAGAGAAGTACTGGCAGCAGCGAGTGAAATTTAAATAAATAAAATAATCTCCTTTTAATAGAATCTTGTGATGTACCATACCATTAGCAAAACCGTTCCAGGGGCACTTTTAAATAGAGTGCTTTTTAATGTATGTGTATTTAAGTGATTTTGATGTAATGAGAGCAGTTACAGTCTAGACATACTTCTTCTTTATGTGTCAACTCCAACCAGCACATAACACCTTAAGCAGTATGACATACTTCCCTCCTCCCTAGTGTGGGTACTGTATTGATTTTTTTCCAGTGGCTGAATGAGTTGAGTAGTATTGAGATGTGCCTGTCTGCTCTGCTATTTGAGCCTCTCTTTCAGCACAGCAGACAGTGAATTGGTTGCTGAATATGGAGACTGGGCTCAATCCTTGTAAATTATGTTAAATTATGATGTGCCTTCCCTGCAATTCCTTATAATATGTAACCGGTACACACTCAGCCAAGGTGCCTTTTACAGTTTTTGAAATTTGCACGTCATGTTTTTCATAGTGTCATCATTTTTTTTTTTTTATGTGAATTATGCTGCCTTTTTCTTTTTCAGGAACTTGAAACTGCTACCAAAGAGGAAATCTTAAAATCCCAAAAATGGCTGGAAGTGAGTTTGGAGCAGGAAAAGCAGATGAAAATGTTTAAGACGTGCTTAACAGTGCAGGAGATCTTCAACCAGCACAAGACCTCCTGTCAGGGACTCGTATACCGACGCATCCCTGTTTCAGACTGCTGTGCTCCAAGGGAACAGGTAGCTAACACACCGTGATAACCCTGGTCACCATGGGGTCCCAATTGACAAGTGGATCTAAAGTCCTTCTCTAGTGGCTTGAATTGCATTATTTGATGTACTGTTGCCAGTGCTGACCCTATAATCACACATTTGCTTGTTGAAACTCACTGCAGCCCATATTGTATTTATCTTGTAGTGGAAAATGTTAGTGTCAGAAAAGGGGTTTTTGAATTATTTACTGTTTCAAGCCTGGTATGAAGATATTAAATAAAAAAAATTAAAAATCCACAGTCAGTCCTCGCAAGTATGTGTGGTAAACCCTTTTTTTCAAAAGAATTTTGAGAGTGCACGGAAATGTCACGCTTTGGTACTAAAAAAAGAAAACAATAATAATAATAATAATAATAATAATAATAATAATAATAATAATAATAATAATAATAATAATAATAATAATAAAAGCTTTGCTGGGAGTTCATTAGGATTTTGTGGAAACCACTTTCAGTGATATCCATGGCAAAAAAAAAAAGGAGACCATGCTATGCGCTTTTTGGCATTCTAAATGAAGAGGAGTGGAATGTCTCAGTAATCGTTTAACCTGATTAACAAAAAAAAATCTAAACCATCCAGTATCATAAAACTACTCACTCCCCTGGACTGGGCTGCTGATTTTAAGTTCAAGGCCTATCCTTCATTCACCCATTCTTAATATACATATACAAATAAAGAAAAAGTAATTGTAAGTAAGACATTACACATTACATAAAAAACATTCTGCTGTGCCTCTTTTGGACCTCAATAGGACTTTGACAGGCTGATGGAAGCCATGAAGGCGACCCTAGCAGAGGACTCTCGAGCTGCTTTTGTATTCAACTGTCACAACGGCAAAGGGAGGACCACAACAGCAATGGTCATTGCTGCTCTCACTCTGTGGCACTTTAATGTGGGTACCTTATAAGGTTATTTGTTTTGTGTGGCGATTTCAGCACTGCAGTAGTAGACTAGACAATAAATGTCTTCTGCTCTTCTTTCAGGGTTTCCCTGAGATGAATGATGACGAGATAGTGAGTGTTCCCTATGCCAAATACACAAAAGGAGAGTTTGAGGTAATTGCTTTCAGCGTGGAGCTGTTTTATTTATGAATGTATGTTTGTTGTATCTTAGTTTTCATTGGGATTTATCTGTTAAACTAACTGTCTAACTGTTCTCGTGGAACATAAAATAATGTGGTTTTTTTTTTGTTTTGTTTTGTTGTTGAGTCAGCATAATAAAAGCCAGTAACTGCCACATGTTATTTTAGTGTTTCCATTGCTTATAGCAGATATCTGTGTGGGTCACCACAACACTTTTTTTTTTGGACCACAACCTGGGGAATTAGTTTTTTTATTATTAAATCTGTTGAGGAAAAACACAGTCGTCCATTTCTAATGCTGACTAGTTCCCTATTATCGCCAGCGTGTACAGCATTGTCAAGGGCAACATTCTTCCTCTGTGTGTCAAGGGTATTTCTTCTGCATTCGGTATAGACTGTCTACAGGAACATCCCACACTAAGCACCTCATTTATTCCCTTTCTGTTGGCAATGAAAGTATTGTGGCAAAACACTGGGTCACAGCTCTCCAGGTTAGTCTTTTTTTTGGATATCTCACTGCGATTTGTTTTTTTATTAATAATAAATGCATTGCGTAATGTCATTATTTTTTATGTACGCTTTATGTATGTAATTTAGTTTAAACAAAAATAGTATTTATTTATCTGTTGATGTCTTGCAGTAATAGCTAGAACAGTTACGTTTAATGATGATTTCTCATGTCTAGTTGAAGATAGTTCGTATCTTCATATCTTGATAATATCAAGGTTAAACTTCCAAACAGATGCTAGAAAACTAGGATCAACAAAGAATCCTTAACACATCAGATCTAGTATAACTATTACCACCTTTACAAATCTTCTATCTTGTTTTTCTCTGTTTGTTGGTTTCGTTTGGTCTTCCATCATGTTTGTATACTTTGAAATGGAATTCTGTGCCATGAAGTTACTCTGTTGCTGTTCTTAAATATTAGGCCGGAAAACACAGCCTTGTGATTGGTTAAAATACTTGCAGCATGACACATTTAATAGAACACGCTGATTGGCACCAAAGCAATGGCATGAAGTGCTGTTACCACACTACTGTGTCAATAAGCTTCCTGGGCCAGATTTACGAAAGACGTGCGACCCTGGTCGTCCGCAGTTTGCTGATATGACCTCATTTGTTAGAACACAAAAGTGTCCCTGTGATTTACATACCCTTTTCATTCTGTGTAAAGAAAGCATTGCTCTTCTCTGCATTGTTCCACTTGGAGACTGTTTCAATGAGATCCACTGGGCACTTCACCAAGTCTCACAGTCCACCAAGACCTCTGATGCAGGCTGTTACTGCTGCCGGGGAAATATATTTTTTTTTTCAGGACTTTGTTTTCTTTCAGCATTCTTTTAGATTCTTTGTTGTTTTTATTTTCTTGATTTGTAATGTTAGTAGTTTGTATCCAGTTCTGTATAGGTCATTGAGTTTTGTTTTATTGCTATTTGTCTTCTCTTGCTTCAAGCACTTTGTGATAATCCTTTATGAAAGGCGCTATATAAAATAAAGATGATGATGATGATGATGATTATAAGACATACAGTTAGTTTCCATGTATTGCTACCAGAAACTCAATCATGCACTCAATCTACAGTTGAGCATATTTAAACAAACATGCAATTTGTTCTATATTATTTTTGTTATGCACTGTAGGAAAAAGTTTCTTTACCATATTTGCTATCCCTAGCTTTTAATGCATTATCCCAGATATATTGTCTGTCTGTTTGTTAAGCGAGCACTTAACATGTGATTGGGATGTTCTTTGCTAGAAGCATTTGTAGGAATCTTTGTATAGTGGAACATGTCCGTCTGTTCCTGCCCATCCAGCTGTAAGTCACTCTTTTGTTGGTAGATTTATATCATGGTGTTCTACACCTTTCATGATACATATCCCTACTTTGATGTTTACAACTGTGGCCGTGAGCGTTGCTCTCCCTGTCATTTTATTCAAGTTATACTTGTATTGAGAATAACATTAAATCACCAATAATTAATACTGTGCATGAGATTGAAGTGTGGTAGAGGACAGCTGGGGTTTATAACAAGAAACCTAAAGACCTTTCCAAGGAGTAGGTTACATGCATGACAGTTCCTCTGGACTCCAGACAGACAAGGCTTTCAGCTAAAGCAGCTTGCAGTGTAATACAGTTGAATCTGGTACAGTTTCCTTTGCTTGATAGCAGTTTGGCACATAACTTAAATGACAACATGTGGATGCTTTATTTCAGACTGCATGGACCCCCTTGAGCAAACTATGTGTAATCCAATCTCAGTCTGATGTCATTTCTATTTGCTGACATCCATTAGCGCTAACGAGGCTACTGTTACAGGCCTCCCTGTCAGCGAATATCAAGGACACTTCTTAGCTTAGGAAAACTGGCCTGAATTAGTAGACGTGGTAGAAATCTGACAGGTTCACTCACTGTTAATGTCACCAAATGTGTTGCAACAACTGTTTAAATAATGTACCTGTAATTTTTCTTTTCATTGTTAACATCCTCATGACTTTTTGCACCTATAACTTTAAAGATTGTTTTAAAGTTATTTTCAAAATGGCCGTTCTAGTACACTGGGGTTTGAGATAGCACATGCTTTTGTGGTCCTTTACAATACCATATGCTATTGCTGTGTTACCTGTTTGATAATGTGGGCAATAGTCCTTACACTATCAGTGCATTAGAGCAGGCATTTTGAAAAGAGCTTTGAAACAGACTTTAAAGTTATAAGTGTAAAAAGTGAGGATGTTAACAATGAAAAAAAAAAAAATCACAGATATGTTATTTAAACAGTTGTATTTTTCGGAACCCCACTACTTGCTCTCTAAGGTGTCTGTTACCTCACCAATTCGAATAATCAAACAAACTGGAGAGATCAGAGCCCACAAATATATTCATATGATATGAAACCAGCTGTACTAAATACATTGTTAACTACATTATAATTTTGTTTGAATGCTTTATACAATCAAATCCTCTTTTATAGATACAAAACATATTTGTAACTTTGAGGTGGTGCACATGGTGAATGTGTTTGTTCTCTTTAGGTTGTGATGCAGTTAGTTAGACTCCTGCCCGAGGGGCACAGAATGAAGAAGGAGGTAGACGCGGCCTTGGATGCTGTGAGCGAGACCATGACCCCCATGCATTATCACTTGAGAGAGATCATTATCTACACCTACAGACAGGTAAGTTACCACATGCATATATCTATAAAGAGCTGTTTATCTCAAAGAAAACTTCTGGGAGAGTTATGTTTTAAGAAACCATTCCTAATATTTTATTGAAACACATCAAGATTTATCTTGCTGCAACCCCCAAACCTCTGTATAAGGTGCTGAAGTTAGTTTTATTCAGATTGTATGATTGAGTTTTTAACCCTGTATGTTCTCATTTAAAGACTCAATCATGCTGAATTTAGAAATACTAAAAGAAGCATAATAAACCCAATGATTTTGTATGACTAGAAGTCTCTTTCAGTGTCTTCAGATATTTTTAAATGCTGGTTTCACAGCCCTGATCAGCACTAATTGGAGGTCAGTGTGAAATGAAGATAAAATATGTTCCGGTAAATATATTTATAATGAGTACCAAAATACGTTCTGGTACATATATTTATAATGACCCCCGTCAGAACTAGAACAAAACCAATAACCATTTTAGTCCAGGGACTACTATATTTTAATAGTCTTTCAGTTTGATCAATTACAGTATTTACTGAACCCATTCTGCTCAAAACCTAAATGATTCTGCAATACAGTGTATTGCACTGTATATCGAATTTCTGCAGACTAACATTGCTTCAGTAAATGCTTTTTTCAGAGTTCCATGGGTCTGGATTCAAGTTTTGCAATTTAAAAAAAAATGTTTTTACTTGTTTTTATTTGAAATCTGTTTTAAACATAAACAGATTACCAATTACTAAGAAAGAGTTGAAAAATATTTTGAAGTACAATGTCTAGTGCTATAGTAATACCAGTACACTAGTATTATAAAAAAATGTAATAAAAAATAAAACGCAATCAGTGTTGATTAATACATAAGGAACTTTGGACTTGACAGTATCTTAATCTTTGCTACAAAAACATCCAATTGACCACCTTGTACAGTAAAGCTCCTGAGGTTTTAGCTAATAGCCTTTTGTTATTTTCAGCATTTCTGGTGACTATGCAACCCCATGGACTGCAGTATTATTTTCTATTTATGCAGGCGCATTAATGCACGGTCCACTGTGTAAATCAATTACTTACAGCTGGGTGCAAGAATTGAAGGGTGTTTCTGAAGAAAAACAAGCTTTATTTATAGAGAACTGTCTGCAGTTTTCATACTTTATTACCTCTCAAAGTTAATTGCTAGTTGCTGAGTATAGTGTTACTGCCCCCATCATGTCATATTCAAATGGAGATTTATGACCAGAATAATACATTTCACACTTAAAGTGCTGCATCTACCAAAACTGACACCGAAAAGCAGTTGCTGAGCCTTCTCAAGTAACACAGCAGGGACTATAGGTTTGTGCAGTTAAACACATTTTGCTTGTAAATCTATTCAGTATTTATATCTCTGATAAATGACAGTGTTTTGCGAAGTATATAGAGTCATTTACATTGGGAACTAGATTTGCTGTTTTATTTGTCCATGACCTCTCTTTATTTTTATGTAAATCGATTGGTATGCATCCTTCTTGCATGCAGAGCTTTTTTGTTTGGATAATTCATCATGACTGATGCAATAATTTGACATTTAAGAATGCACTCTTAATAGAATCATGACTATTATGATTATGATAACATGATTATGTTCATACTCATATTCGTAACAGTGGATGCTGATTTTGGGCAGGTGACATCAGCATATAATTATGAGGCAATGAAATAAACAAATGCTATTTGGAGCATGTGAAAGTTGTCTGTCACATGAGTTGATGCATACCCAGTGAAAGGGATTATAATAGTACTGAAGTATTTTTATTTATAAGTTTGTAATCTCAGAAATGTTTGCTTTTTTGGTTCATGTTCTTAATAAAGCATCTACTCAATTAGTATCCTATATGGGTTCAGTCTTCTAGTCTCAATGTCATTACCATAATTTTATAGCCCTGTGAAGTTGATACATAGGTCTTGCTTGTGTCAAAAGCATTTCCTTGCCACATCACAGGATGTCTTGAATCTTATGGATGGCACTGTGATATTAGCTTATAGCAGTGACTCATGGCAATCTTCAGGATCCGATGGGAGCTATAAAGATCAAGTGTCCATGGTTTGTCCTTTTGAGAAGCTGGTGATTCAGTCTCCCAGTGAAGCCTTTTAATTTACAATAGTGGGATGTTCAATAACAGTCTTGGCTCTTTTACCTCTTCTTAATCAGACCTCTGGTATTTGGCTGTGATGAGTATTGCCCTACATCCTGAAATTAAGGACTTCAGGTTTTAAGATTCCTACATGGAGTAACCCACAGTAATGTGTTCTGGTTCTGGAGGGCCTCGTCTCTGCAGGTTATTGCTTCAATTAAATAATTTAGAACATGGACTAAAAAGCTGGACTGGATGGGCAAACTTTGCCAAACCCTGGCATACACTAACCGGTAATATACGTCCAATCTTTTACATTCCCAATACTAGCCTGAAGGTGGCAGGAGCAGTCTATATCGGGAGAGTTCAATAATGCTAATTCTTTTACGGCTGGCGTCATAATTAGTCAAGTTTTAAGATATTGAAGTTCCAGTCTGCTGCAATTTATATTTTATGATTAGATTGAGGTACACCTGGGGCTCATTAGGGTGTGTTGTCAAATGTGTTGATGTTTTCAATTTTAATGTTCCAAATAAATAGAAATGTGAAAGGTGCTGGTGTTTGTATTGGTCATATATATTGGAACTGTCATCACTTAAGTAACAGAATGATAAAATTCACCAGAATGCATTGAAAAACAGGTGTAGATACCACACAATATATGTCATCTGCTTATGATTGGTCTACAATGTAGTGAAATGACAGTGAAAAAATAAAACATCCATGGAAATAGTCATGGTCGCCTTCCATATTATGGGGCCTAAACAGCAATGCGCACTTGATTAGGATCATCGTTTTTTGTAACTTGGTCATAGACAACCGATACATAGCAAACTTTCTAGTTCTTTTTATACAGATGGAGTCAGCAGCAGACTAAGCCTGGACTTGAGCCCCCAGTAGGCTATTCTTACCATTACAACTTTCAGATAGCTGTTTTAGTTTACACCAGGGTTAAAGGTAATGTTAAGGAGACTTTTGTTTTCTTGTAGGAGACTGATGCTGCTGTTTTTCCTTAGCTATTCCTGTGGTGCACCTCTAACCCTTGCCACTGTAGAGAACCCTCTACAACATCCCCTTCAGATTCACACTCCCCAAAATCTAAGGCCTTTTGGCCTCTTTGAGACTGCTGGGGGAGGTGCTAAATAATGCCAGATGGACTTGAACTAGCAACAGGATGGTTTGAGAAAGACTTCATTTTAGGTCCACAACAGCATAAAGATGGCTGTGGACAGATGTTGTTTTAAAAATAAATAAATAAATAAATAAATAAATTACTTACATTTTATTATCTACAACCCAAGGTACAAACAAGATAAATGAGGTTCACAGACCCCGATTATCACTATTATGTGATTTATGTTCGTTTAGGTAAGAGCTTCCCAGACTAGTGCTAATCGGGGTCTGTGAAATCAACTGATACAATAATATAATCCTGTTTCTAAATTTAAATCGTCAAGCTTTATTTTGATATACATTTGTAAGAATTTAAGAGTACAGGCGCAGCTTACAGAGACAATACTAATTTAAAGAATGAAAATGTAACTGTTTTTGACAACCTTTAAATCCACCTTCTATACGACTTTTTACAAAATGGCTTGCTGTGTAACGGTGGGGCCTGTTATCGCTTACCTTCTGAGAAGCTTCTTAACAGCAGTCATTTCAAACTTTGACCCTCTTTCCTCGCAACAGTTTTCAGAAGGAAACTAAAAGTGGATTACAGGATAAGCAAATGTCATTAATATTATAGAAAAACAAACCCTATTTTTATGTCAGGGCTGCCAAACTGTCAGAATTATTTGTAGGTTAGCATCACTGTAAAGTGAAATATAGTCCATATGTATTGCAATGTTCCACACTATCCCTTTAGAAATAAACATACTGTTATTAATCAGCTAGCTTTCTTTGTGGTCCCTCATATTGGAGCCCTGTTTCTCTGGGGTGGCATAACATTTCAGCAGGCACCAGCCCAGCATTCCAGTCATATGTAGCCCCACAAGCCTGTTCAAGTGGCCAGTCTTTATAAGACAATAATGAGATTTTAGGAAACTATCAGCCTATTTTGCTCCCCACCACCTTCTCTCCCTGAATGTGGCAGTCTGTGATCTATGAGTAGGTATTTCTTTATTTAATCTGTTTGTATATACCTCGTTTACATCTCCAACAATTATTCATATAGTTAATGTAATTTGCTAATATCCAAATATATTTGATGTTCTCAACAAACTATTGTAAGTTCCTAAAAAACACATTTTGGTTCATTGGTATTACATGATAAATAGGATATAACATTTGTAGCAGCGACATGCTGCAATTGTTCCATCTTTCAGTTGTGTGTATATTTGTAGAAATGAGTAACTGTGCCTGGAGAAACAAGGTTCCATTTTCAGGCACCCTGAGAGGTAAATTGTAAAAGGTAATATAAACCAATTTCTTTCAAAAAGGTAGACTGGGTATGGCTGGACCAGAGAGAGTAATGGAAATAAATGATATCACGGATAACAGGGAAGACCTTTTTTGTGATGAAGGTAGTGGCAGTGGACGCCATCAGGAAGGGAGCGAGATAGAAGCTGAATTAATCAGGACAGGCTTAGTGGAGAAATGAAAATAGCTGGACCACAAGTCTGACAACTTTATGCCCCACAGACAACAAGAAATGGAGAGGAGAAGCCTTGATCCAGTAATGGGCTGAAATGAGGTTGATGAGTATGACGAAGAATGAAAAGGAAAGATAATATGGTTTCAGACACAGTAACTGTGGTAAACATATTTGACATAAGTAGGCCAGTTAGAACTGGGTTTAGGCTTGCTTGCCAAAAATAATATTTTGTAAATACACCATCCAGCCTCTGAAGCAAGTTCTTATATTTGAGGTGCAGGGCACTCTTCAGGTATATAAAGAGACTCTCAGCAATAACAGGGATGGTTATTTTAATGTCTAATTCCCAGTGTTTACAAGCCAGTGCCAAGGGAAATATTTGCAGTAGCTGGCTACAGAATAAAATATTTCACTTGAGTTGCAAGTCCTGGCTTTGAATTTAATCTGAGCAGGTGAATTTGGGAATATTTATACAGACATAAAAGTCACCTGATACACCAAGCGGCGTATTTTTGTTTGTTTATGTCTCAGCTGTGATGCTTCACATACAGTAGGAACCAATCATAATCCATCGCTATTGAATATTATTGCAGCTATACAGTAGATAATCAAAGATGATTTGAGCATGGACGATCTTCACTGTTTTCAATAGGGTCCATTCTTCTGTGGATCCGTGTAGACTGGCCAAATCCAAAGCACAGGGGCGTTGAATAGAGCCTTCCAGGAAAATCACTACAGCCTTGATTTAAAAGAGCCATTGAGTAGCACCACGACTGGTGTGTTATAACATTCATCTTGTTTATGTAAGAAACAACATCATTATGTCTACGCTGCCAAGAGGGGAGACATTCTGGGCCAAAGGGAAATTGGAAAAAGGGAAAAGGGGATTAAAATCTGTTTAACTGTGTAAAACTAGAAAGAGACTATTCAGAACCTTTTTGTAACTACTTCTATCTGCAACATAGTCATAATACATTGTGCATGTTAGTCTTTTTAAAATCTAAAAAACATTGCCTGTTTCAGAAACCTAGTCTATGAACTGGTATTCATTGTGCAGGATTCCACTGTGTAAGAAGGAAAGGGTTAAATGCCTTGCCTCACAGTTGGTGTCTAATGTTTCTAGACCTTTTGCCCTGACATGCTAGTAAGGGAAATTATATATGCCATTTCACTGACCCTATAGATGGCATTTGATTACCTTTTTGAGTTTAAAAAAAAAAAAAAAAAAAAAAAAAACACTTTTGAATATCTTTTAGAAGTTCTTTACTTTTCACTTTTTAAAAAATATTTGCATTGTCCAGAATTTCATGGAGAAACAAGTAAAAAACCTAAAGGTTCTGAACACAATACAAGGGGTACTAGTTATACTGTTAATAAAGCCAGTGTTTTTAAGACAATGTGGTTGGCACTCCTTTATCTCTCTTTAGTATATGATATTGTCAATGTAAGGCTGCTGTTCAGAGCTTATTGAAGGTGCCAATGTGTGGGTTGAAATTAAGATGCCAATTAAATGTATCCTGATAATAGGTGCCCCTTCAATGCATACAGTTTTTTAGGCAATGTGTAAATGACATGTTACTGCTATTGTGCTGTTTAATAGCTTTGAGAATTCATTTTATAGCATGTACTGTAATCCTGTGTATATAATATGCACTTGAATATAACATGCATGAATGTATGGCTTTCCTTATGGAAGATTTTATTTTCATATATAATTTGAATCTGCATCGGTCACATCAATCAAAAAATGCATGATTGATGCCTAAACTAGTCTATAGGATTTCTCTGTGTTCTGTCTATTATCCAAGAAGTGATGTCACCAAAATAAAGCCTGTTTCTTTTCGGACCGTGCTTTGATCTGCGCAAATCGTGATGGTTACAAAGTTTAGACCCTAAGTGGCAAGCTTGATTTTATTTTCAACAGTTATTTTCAGAACTAATCAATCGCTGTTAATTACTGAAGGCTGCTTCTGTATAGCATATTGTACGCAAGCATATGACCGCACCTTTCACTGCTGCAGGAGTGTGAGTGACCAATCTAGATCATGTGTGGAAGGGTTCTGTGTTCAGAAAACATATAGTTGTCCCTGGTTACTTTGCTGCCCACAGGGAGTTTTGCCATGCTAAATGTGGGTAGGTGCCAATGTCGGCAGTATTGTTATGCAAAATGCCTGTCAGGGTGTGTCTTGTTTTGAGGCTTGTTGCAGCCAGGAACCTCATGTAAAAGTAAACATGTTTGGTATCCCTGCAAACCTTAGAATCTGCAGTATGTGGAGATCTATATATAGCTTTTGTGACTCAACATACGGATTAAATATGCAGTTTTGAGATTTTTTTTTTTTTTGGCATATATTTTTTAGTATGGTTAACATCAATAATTGGCCCTTCAAAGCAAGTATAAAAAGTTCCAGTTTTTGTAAAGCACTTTTTGAAGCGTGCACAAAATTTTATTTCAACTTAGAATGTGCCTTATGAGTCTAGTACCATTGTAGTCCTCTCAAGCCACAGTTTCAGAATGTGTATAGTTTCCCAGCTTCCTTTTGATATAAATTGTGCAGAGGGGTCAAAAAATAGAGAACAAAGGCAAAAAAATAGGCACGTATATGTAAGGCAGTCACATGATGTATTTTTATTCCAAACAGAATAATGTCATATAGATTGAATTTTGTATTTATCTAGTTTTACAAAATATCTATCTTTTTATATGCCACAAAGTTCACACTGTGAAAAACATAAAGATCATTTGACCTAGCGATGTTCTATTTTTTTGTTTATTTTTAATAAAAATGTTTAAGCGGCTGTGACAGGAATATAACTGTCAGAAAAAATATTGTTTTTCTTCCTATATACTGTAGTCAACATATTGGCAATGTAATATATGTACAATTTGTTTTATTACCATGTTAAGAAATAACTTTTCCAGGGATTTAAAGTTACATAGAAAGTATATCTTTTTTTTTACATTTAACCTGCAATATCTGAACCAGTTGACCAGATATGCCCAAACATGGAACATCACTGAAAGGGTCAGATTGTGCTGAAAAAAACAATGTGTCATTTTCCTGTTTTCTTAGAGGCTTGTAAGAAATGATTCAGTCTCAAATTTAGGAAAACCCAGTAGCAGTGAAGTGGTAAACCCTTACTGAAGGATAAGATTAAACTGTATCACCTGGGACTGACATCAGCCGCCTAACATGAAGGGGACAGCTCTCTTCAGTTTGCATGCCAGGGGGCTGTTAATCCAACCAAGATTGCAGGCGGTATTAAACCTTGAATCTGTAATGGGAAAAATGGGGAGTAAACCCAGAAGGGCTCAATAAAACAATTTTCTACCCCTTTTAACCAGTAAAAGGTTTTCCAATTTATGAGCATTTCAATCATTACAGAAATATGATATGCTATTACTATCTTAGAAAACAAAAAGGCAGTCTAAATTGGAGTTTCACATGGGTTGATATTTTTTTCCACATCCAGTAACAAACCTGGTCATTAGGCTGGAAAGTCATGGCAGGTTTTGATCCTTTCACTTGTTGTTAATACAGGAACGAGACAAGGTTTATAGTATAAAGTAAAACAGCTATTGTGAATTATGTAAGTGGTTTAGCCAAATAGTAGTATCCAATTGCTTTTAAAATAGACAGCAAGGCTGGGAGTTTGCAGAAAACAATATGTGGCAATGGAGGAAAAGCCTTGATTCTCCAGCACTTAAATTGTATACCTTAATTAAATCTGCCTTCAAAATTGCAATCATATAGAGCCAACTGTGCCATTCACTTAAGTGTCAAAAACATTTGCTTAATTGCATGGATGAAATTACATAAAAATGCAATAATAACCAGCTATGTAGAGAAGAAGTCATTCAGGTTTTACTGACCTTGATGACCTAACAATACTAAACCTAGTATAAAATAGCTGTGAAAACCTGTCTTGATAAAACTATTGCTCCACATGCTGACAGAGCCTCAAAGGCAGGTCATCTGCACTTAGTTTAGTCTATTTTAATCTGTTCATTTGGCTTCAACACTGTGTTATTGTATTCTTGCAAACTTCTGTAGTAATGGCCATGGCTATATAACTGTTCACAGAACAACAATCATTTCCCTCCGGTCTAACATATCATTGCTGTGGCCTAGGAACCCAGAATGCTTTCAACCATATCCCTTTATCTGTGGTGCAAGCATCTAAAGGATGCAACAAAGTTGCCAAAATGCATTTTGCTACTATAACAACTAGGCTTCTCCTATTGGTTTGGATGAATTTTTATAGAAATAGCTCTGCAGTCGAACTGCCTGCTAACTTTAATGTCAACATTTTAGACCGCAGTCAGATCGCTAGGATTGTCTACTAGTTCAAATTGCATGGGAATGTAGTTTTAATGAATGCTGTTATTTGACATTCACATTTCTGCTCATAGTTTAGTTATTGAGTGCTGGCCAGACTAAATATTAAGTAAAGATAATCTATTCATAAAAAAAGGATTATAATTGGTCTAAGCATACATGTGTGTTACCAAAAGTTCAAACCACATATTTTTATTTAATTTTTTTCTAACTTGTATCTGCTTAACCAGAAACTAATTTACTCGAGACAAACTTGCTGTACCAGGCATCTTGCATAGACAAATACTGTACATGTTCTAGGCTAAATCCAGATAAAAAAAAACAACAACACATCTCCCTTAATGACTCTGTTGATATGGATATGCCATTACCCACTGCAGGCAGTGCTGTTTAATACACTGCCATTATGGTTTCTGACCCTGCCAGTTCCCACCCTGTTTTAAGAGTGTTCATCTTCTCACCTATCATTGTAGATTAAGATTTTGTCAATTTTGCTGAATATATGTTACTGTAAGCACTCAGTAAAGCTCTCTTTTCACTTTATTTTATTATTTAAGACTGTATTCGACAGGTGCAGTATGAATATTTGGTTTCATAAATGAGCATCAACAAAAGATTTGTTCATTTTTTATTGAAGTAATAGGCACTGTTTATTATTTGACATTGAGTAATTTTACCAAGTACTTTTGTGGTGAGGACAACACTGCAGTCCATTTATTAGCAGAAATGTCAGCTTGACCTGCTAGTGAAAGGCAGGTAACAAGAAAACAAATGCTACTATTTTGGTAAATAGCAGGTAGGAAATGGTTAAATGTATGTAAATTTCTGGAAACTAAATGTAACAGAAAACAGTCTTTCAAATGCTGATGGGACAAGACCTTTACAGTAAGTCATTAGGGAAGCTACAGAATGAATTCTGCCGTACCCTAAGTGAACTCCACTGACAAAATGACTTATCAATATGATTACAAGTCATGATTTACATTTTTTATTATTATTTTAGTTGATTAAAAAGCGGCATTTTAAAAAGCGTGATTTTATTTATCAATAATTTATGAATAATAATAATAATAATAATAATAATAATAATAATAATAATAATAAATAATAATAATAATAATAATAATAATAAAGTGTTAAATTATGGTCTTACATAAACATTTTGTAGCCATTGGTATTAATCAAAGAATGCTTTAAAGCTAATGTTACTTAAAAGAACATATCGACTGGCTTCAAAGTCAAACAGTACTGATGCAGCAGGGTAGTGTATTTCAACCTCTATGCTGATGAAACTCTGTGACACTGCTTTCTGTGTCTGGATAAAGTTAGGGCCTAGTGAATTGTTTCACACAAAACTTTGAGACGACTGAGGTTCTGAGCATGGCATTAGTAGCTCATAACTGTTTACTATGTATGTGGGTCAGTTGGTTCAGATGCATATTTAGTATATGTCTCCTACATCTATGTTACCACATTTATTTTGGCAATTTATAATGATTTGTCTTTTCTAATCCCTGCCTGTGGAACTTTGTGTAGTATTATGCTTGATTGATTAGCATCTGAAAGGTGCTTCTTGCTCAGATATGTACAGCATGCTTCCATGTAATTGTCAAAAGTTATTTTGTCACCCTAATAATTCATGTTACTTAATTACATGGTAACATTTAAAAAAAAAAAAAAAAGTGTTGAACCCTATTTCACAGATGAATCGAATTGGAAGTGGAATGTTCCATTGTCTGAAAGTCAAATGGCTTCAATGGACTATATAACATTAAGGAAAACCAGATGACGAAAGTATGCGTTTTGTGTAAAAGTTTTCTATAAATTTTACTGTAAAAGTGTTACATCACCATTTTCAAAAATGGTGGCAGTGGTTGTGCTTGAAATATCAATACTGGAGAATAGAATTGACACTGTAGACAACCACTTTAATCAAACTTAAGTTGCTTTGTCACTTTGCATTTGTTTGATTCGTGAAGAAAAGGTTGCTAATTGACAATTTGTTACCTAATATAACATTAGCAGTTGGACCATGTTGAATACTGTTCCACATACACAGCTTGATGAAAGTTACTCCATTCCTTAAGAATTCTGCAGATAGAAGTCATTTAATGCTTTGAATGCTTTAAAACCCTTGATTTATAACTGCTTGGCCAGTGAAGCAACTTGCATTTGCTTGTATTCACTTCCCTTCCCTCTGGCCTGTGTTGGAACAGAAGATATCCTGAACATCACAGAGTTCTGAAGGCAGGTCACAGACACGCCCATGACTTTAACCTATTACACAACCTGTCCCTCCTCTCGTACCACTCCATATAAAATGATCACCTTCTCAAACTGAGAGAGTGATGGGGTCAGATAACTCTTTCCTCTGGGTCAAGATTTAGGGTTAAGGCTGCAGGATGGACATTTTAATGGGTATTATATTTATTTTTAGTTGTTTGTTTATCAGCTTGCAATAACAGTGTAAAGCCAGAGGCACTAACTCAAGCATGCTGAAGTCCTGAAATGCCCCTGGAGGTTGTAGGAAAACAGCTGACAGTGAACAACTAGTATTCTGTGACAATGCACAGTAGAAATTTTGCAACAGTCCTGGAAGCTCATAAGAACAATACTTCTTGCTATGGACTGGGCACAAGAAAGCCAGCACAACTTACAAACTAAAAGGTGTATGAGGCTTTATTGGGTTCCTTGTGTCAGCTTGTAAAATGACAGGGTAGCATATTTCAAGGGGTATGTTCTGAAACTTCTTTGCTGCTGTTTGAATTTGGTAGGCAGTCCATATTTGCTGGCTTCATTCTGGACAACCTCAACTTTGAAGTATGGCACAGGTTGTGCTATGCAGGATAATGATATCTCCATTCAAAGAAACCCTCCACTTGAATAAAAATATGATGCCTCTGCAATTCTGCTTTCGTATTCTTTTATCCTTTTTGGCTCAGTATGTTGCTGTAAATGGGGTATAGGCAATAGGGTGAATAGTTTTTTTTTTTTTTTAATATCTGTAAAACTCGTTAGGACAAGACTCTTTCTTTTGCAAGTGTTCGCACCAGACCGAAAGAGCTCAAAAGTCTGTTGCAGACACCTCTGTGAAGGAAAAAAAAAAAAATTCCCATCTTGAGGCCAGATGATAGTTTTCTTAGCAGTGGCCTCACAGTCTGGAACACTTTGGCGATGAAGCTCAAGTAAAACAAACACGTTTTTGTAAAAAAAAATGCTTAAAGAAGGTTAATGAAAAGGTTTATTTTAGTGAATCTGTAGATTTCAGAATTGGTTCATTGCAATACCTCCTTTGATAGTGAAGTGTCTTTAATACACATAAGAGTTCTCTTTGTCTCCTATAATCTTCTGGCTCTGGATAAGTAAAACACATATACAGTGTTTATAGTTTCTTTTTTAACAATGGAAGTTTGTCTCCTATAATCTTCTGGCTCTGGATAAGTAAAACACATATACAGTGTTTATAGTTTCTTTTTTAACAATGGAAGTTTAATAGCACAATGGTTTTCTTGTTATGTGAGTTTATAAACAGCAATTTAACAGTATAGCTTTGCAGTGTCAAAATCAGAGCTCCACTACTAATGTACACTTGTAATGCCTGTTTATATTGATACTTCTGCATCAACAGGTGTTACAAAAACTTAATTCTATTGCCACAGAGTATATAAATGCCCTTTTAAAAGTCTAGAAAAAGTTTCTGTATCTATGAGCACATTGTGGTTAACTTGGAAACAGGATATTTTGGTGGGTGGGGGGTGCATGTGAACTTGCCAAATAAGAAACTTTATCCCTAAGCCAGTGCAATAATAAAGTGGCACAGTAGGGGTATGATATTTCATTACTTCTGGGGAGAAACAATTGAGGGTCTGATGGGCTCTGACTGGTAGATCTGACACACATATACACCACAGTCTGGACTGGAAAATGAGGGCTGTGCACTCAACCAGCTGGTAAAACATAGCCAGTATTGATTTTCAGAAACTTGAACTCTGCTCAGACCTGGGAAATGCACCAATGATAAGATATTGCACTATGCACATTTTCTGTATTGCACATAGTGATTAGAATAAAAAGAAAGTAGGCATACTTTTTATTTATCTGTGTAAGCTGATGTAACATTTATGCAAATGTCACTGTTTATTAAGAGTTAATTTTCTTTACACTTCTAGGTTATCCATTTTAATTTGAGATCTCACTAATTTAAAACTTTGTCAGACAAATAATTTTGCTATCAGTATACATTATGATTTGAGATTTTTATAGTAATTAATGATTTGTGATCTCTACATGTTTTCATTTTTCTTGGCCGATAAATTGGGTTTCAATTTTTTTCTGCATGATAGACAAACAATTTTAATATAGTAAGATTATAATATATATATAATATATTATATATACTATATATAGATATATATTATATATATATATTATATTATTATATATATCTATATATACATAAAAAAAAAAAAAAAAACATGTTAATTTATGACCTAACCCCATCTCTGGTCTGATGTCAAAAGCAGTTCCATGCAAGTCCTCCAAAACAGTTCTGTTTCCCAACATGTCGCTGAGTTCCAGCTGTAGTTTCATAGGTAGCTGCAGGTAGCGCTATGCTCTCTATTGGAACAATATCAGTTTGATAAGCCACAGCAGGGAAGTAAGCAGCCTAGAGAATCAGTTTGTATATCCTCCAATTCGCTGCCACTTTACAGATGTACAACACTACCTGTATAAGATGTCTGTAATTTATAACTGAACCTGTTTGCTTCAGCTCCTGTTAGTACATCAATGATTTCAAGGTGGGCAGATGAGATCATTATTTTTCCTTTCACAGTGGTGATTTAGGAGCCATAGCTAATTTTTACAGTTCTCCATTTTGCATTGTATAATAAGATTATTTATTAGCACTTTACATTGCAGGGTATGAAAAGGTGAATAAATACTATATAATAACTGGTTAATTTTTGTAACCTACACACTCACTCCACCAGCAGTTAACCAAGTAAAAGATTAAAAAGTAGACGGTTTCTCTTTTATAGCCATGCTAGTACATGGTTATGTATGCCTCTTTATCTAAAGTTCTCCCGATTTAATTTATAAATGTATTTTTAGAATGGTTCTAAGAATAGGATTATACTTTTAATGGTCTTATTTGACAGACAATGCTTCAGGATGTTGGAAACAAATGCTAGCATAAACTCCAGTTGGATTAGTTGATAATCATGCCGAAATTGTACCTACTGAAACTCAATTACCTGTGCCATTTAGTAAGTACTTAATGTTAAATATCAAGGTGTGTATGATTTGTACAACATATTTAGAACACATTTCATTGGGAATAACTGTATTTGAGAAAGAATGAATAGCCAGTTGTGCAGTCCCAAAAGACTTGGTAACCTTGTGGGAAGGGATGATATGGAAGAACTCTCATTGGCCTTTTTACCTCAGCAACCCCATAGACTGTAATTGACGACACATGTCCAACAGACAGAGGTTTGCACACTATACTTTAGGTCAATTTGCCTTACAAAAGCAAAGCCTTCTCTCGTCTTTTGGAAGACTAGTACCATTTAATATAAATGGCTAAATGAGTTTAACAACACTGCAGTCTTTGGATTCATCTCTGTGACATTGCCAAAAAAAGTCTGGACTTCTCATTTATAAAGAACTAGACTATACTATATATATATATATATATATAGTGTATGTATGTATGTGTATATATATATATATATATATATATATATATATATATATATATATATATATATAGCATTAAGGCCAAAGCACCAAGTTTACTCCGGCCTTAAAATTGCTTTGTATGTATAATGACACTTTTGGCAAGTTAAGGCCATGTTAGCACCGCCAAAATGCACTCTACCATGCACTGTTCTCCGCCGCTAATTAGCCATGCAATTTAAGGTGTGTCAAGCCTTAGTTTATATGCTTGGGTAAATTGTGGGTCTGGCTCATATGTAAATTAAGTCTGTGATAGGAAAGAGCAATATGACAGCAGTCATAATGTATTTCTTACGACAGAGTGTGCAGGCTCCTAACCTTCCTGAACAACCCAGGAACAGAGGGAGAGTACTGAGAAGAAGGGAGAGTATTTAGGGTCTGCATTACCCTTGTTGATCTCCCTGAGGATTAAATTATAGCTTGATACCGGCTATTTCATTATGTACAATTGTTTGTATTCGTCATTGTCACAAAGACGGCTGTAGTGGGGACGTCAGACCAGAAGAAACACACAGTACTGCGAGAGGAAATGATAAATGGATGTGCTGCTGCGCAGTTTATTACAAAATAAAACAGGACAAAAACAGGACACTGCACTGGCAGCCAAAACAAAGAGACAAACAAAACGGACTAACACTAAACAAAACACGGTGAGCAGATAGTGTATTTCTATTATTATGATCTCAATTATTACCTCCGTCTCCTATCCCGTTCTCCAATCACTGAATACCTAACCCCGAGTGGGTGAAAACATGCAGCTTTTATGCCGCTTTATTGAGACTCGATTGCTAATCAATCATTCAATTGGAGTCGCGGTACTGCTGCTTGTGAATTAATAAAGTGCAATTCCCTGTGCTCACATATTATTACTTTTTACTTGCACGTGAAGTGCTGTGCAATCCTCATGCCTAAACACAAATATACATTTTAAACACTTGTGGTACACAGACCCGTTTATATCCCGTGTACCAATGACTATACACCAACATTAACACACAACAGATAACATATAACAGAAAATACACACAGGGGCAGGCACTTTGTCACAGTCATATAATAAACTTGGTTCATTGTTATCCTTTTCATTATATATATATATATGGTTTTAGCTGTCATGTAGTAATATAAAGTCAAGACACTTAGTCAGCACAAGTAATTTCTGCCTCTCCAGTTGAGCAACCCTGGGTTAAAACATGTACATTTTATTTAAAACAGGCTAGCCCATTTTGAATCGTCATTTCTGCCTCTCCAAACGACTTACCTATTGTTCAATTAAGGAGGCCCATTTGGAGGGGAGGCGCTATTTTTCAGATTTGTCTGTTGTTCTATGCTACCGGTAGCCCATTTTGAGCACCGGCGTACCACATTTAAGCATGTAAATGTGCCAGCTTACGTCGTGCCTTATTAATTTTGGGCCAGTTAATACATTCGGGATGGGGTAAAATTTGTGCCACTGTAGAGTGCTACTTTACACTCGGCCAGTTGAATGCTGCGTCTGTCGATCTTAATACATGTTTCCCATAATGTTTTACTGTTGGTGACTGTCGTCTTTACTCTGCATATACGTATGGTACAACTTGTGCAGAATCATTTTGCACAATACTGTTATAAAGCAAATGAGTATACAGCAAAATCCGTCCTAAATGCGACTGACTGACTGGCTGGAAAGAATATGTTTATTTCAAGTGAATGTTAATACAGGTTTGCACAGGCAGGAGTCTTCCAAATGATCATCTGACAAAACATGAACCAACCTGCACTAATGTCATGAGCTCCAAGTAATGATAACATTAGTACAGAGTTCATCCGATTTGCATTGTGTCCATTGTATTACTGTATTCCTTTTTAGATTTCACTCAATATTTTACATGATGCAAAACCAAAAATTGTTTTCGTTAAATATTATTTACTAACCAGTATATATGTAATACTTTTTTTTTTTTTTTATTAATAACAAAATCAATAATTAACTTTATTTTTGATCAGCAGTGAGTCAGTGCCTATAACAGCAGCCAAGAAAGCATGGTGTCTCTAAATCAAGTAACCAATGCCAGCAGTTTCATTGTCATTGTAGTATTAGTATTACAATATCAGATTTATATTTCATATCAGAGAGGATATGGTGTTAATGCCAGAAGCTACCATATGGTTTTCACACAGACATGATCTGCCAGAAGTAAGGTTTTTAAATATAGTATACATTTATAGTCCTACCCAAGGACAAGCCACTAAAAAAAAAGACACATATTACTCTTCAAAGAGTCAGATCATGTTGAAAACACTAAAGGGCAAGTGAATGTTTACCAGGAATAGGTTTTGGCTTGCATGCCTTCAAGTTATTACTGTGGATACTGGAGCCTTTCTAAAACATTTATGCTGAGCAGAGAACAAGTCAATATATTAAAGCAAAGCAGAAAAGGTTTATTTTTTCCACTTTTTTTAAAGAAACAAATATCTCCCAGTGTTACCCTGTTCCTTATAGGAAATAAGCAGTACTGGGTAATATTGTGATTACAAATCCAGCTCTGTACTGCACCCTTTCTTAGAGATGTGACTGCCTGCCAAAGTCATTCACTATTAGTACCCTTGGTTTCAAAACACACCAGGTTGTGACATCAGAATGAGCTTTTTCTTATTGTCAATACTGCTATTAGAAATGCTTTTTTTATTTTATTTTTTTTTAGGTTTAAACCAGTAGTTAAAAGGAGAAATGATCCTGAAAAGCGAAATTGAAATTCAGTTGGCAGCCATTGCTTTAAATAAAGACCCTGTATTAAAACCATTATGTCAAATGAACTGCCAGCTTAATTAGTGGAGAACGGTTCCTTAAGGGCAGGGTAGAGGCATTAGGTCGAGTCGCAGTAAGAGACTTGGCTCTGTGTCCGACCGAGATTGTGCATAAATAAGAAGACTGTTTGCAGCGCCCCCACCACTTCACCTTTCACATGATCCATCTTTACCAACAAAACCTGCATAGAAAAAGGAGTGGGAAAGTATACATCTTTCCCACAGAACATATACTTATGTATGTCTTATACAGCCTATGGAAAACCATAAATGTTTTAACAGGTATAGATAATTGTCATTAAATAGGTTGACCTAACTGTATAATGTTTTAATAATTATTAATTTAGAATGTTATTCCACAGTACTCTTAACTTTTTAAGGCTGTATATTAAAACTGTCAAGTCAGGCTGGGTTCTGCAGTGCTGGAATGCTGTCTAGTTTTGGCAAAACACTATTTCACAGTGTGCGGCTGTTCCTGGAACATTTATCATTATGACTCAAAGGCTTGCTGAGTTATGGGTTTCACCTTTGACATTGAGCAAGGCCTGGGCACTAAAAGTTTAGCCCTGAAAGGCCCAAGAGTACAGTGGTTTGGTATATTTCTAAGCCTTTTACAGAGGTAGAACATGGTTTGTCTGTGAAGTGTAGCACTAGAATTATTATCTATACATCCCTTTTTTTTTTTTTTACTTATTTGTTTACTTTCCCCTGTCCTCTCGTCCTCCTTATATCCCGGCTAGCTAGGAAATCAGTGACACATGGAGATGAAGAGGCCATGCTCGATATATTGCTGCCGGCTCACGTATTTCATTTTGGACAGAGAACATTAATTTTGAAATTATACAAACACCATATGCTTCATCAAAAGTCTCTTATACATATTTTCTGACAAAACACAAGCCCTTTCTTTATTTTGGCAATGGATATGTAGCTTCCTGAAATGCATTTGACCCTACATGTCCTTTTCCTTCAGCTAATATGAGGTACAAAATATTTGGACCCTGTAGAAAATCTGTGTGTATTGTTTTATTTTTTCTTACACAGGTTGATCTTTTGTATTTGTGTATTGAAGTTACAGTATACATTAAAGATTATCAAGAAAGGAAAATCCTGTTAACAAAGACTAAAGTGTGACTTGATTATAAATCTTAAGATCTGAAATACAAAAATGGTGTTCGGCAATTTGTTTCTTGTTTTCTAGACATCAAGTTTGTCTGACTATTCAATTTATCTAAAATAATTGCTTTAGAGCAGCAGCGCAGTTACTATGAGAATTCAAAGGCAAACAAATGGATAACCCCTTACCGCACATAGCATGTTTTGAAACCAAGAACCAACAGTAGTGTTCAGTTCCACTGTTGGGATGTACTCTTGTCAGGCCCTTTTGTCAATATGTTCCATACAGCAGAGCCCAGCCAAACAATAACTCAAACTGAATAAAGTTTAAACTGTGCTAAGGAGTTCCGACCATTCTCACAAGTCCAGAATAAACATGGTGTTGTTAGCCAGGCTACTCGCTTTCCCTGGTTATTGCATTTGTCATTCATAAATTATTACATTGTAAGAGATCTGTAGAGAAGGGCTCACTAAAGGGATTCAAGTCTTCTTTAGGTTTCCAGGAGAATCCAATAGCAAACAGTTAGGGACTCTGGGTTCAGTCTCCATGAAGTATAGATTTTTGGTCTGTCCTGAAAGAAATTACATTTCCAATTAGAGTCTAAAGCATCTTTACATGCATTTTAAGTGTATAATGCAGTAGGTTCAAGCTGTAAATGAGCAAGGCTTACACAAAATGCACCAGCCCACCTGTTTACCAAAGTCACTATAAAGTACAGTATTTTAGTGTGTAAAAAAAAAAAAAAAAAGTGTCTTGCAATTTTTCCCACTGCTGGAAGTTGAGCTGCCTTGCATGCACGACCTCAGAAAGAAACATTCTAAGTTATAAAATGAAATATCCCAGTTTGATCCATTGCCACCATTCCCTTCATTGTTATGCAGACAGCATGCTGGCTACTTTTGCTCTGGCAGACTGCTGATGCTACACTAACTTTTTTTTTTTTTCTTTAAGACAAACCTTGCCATTAAAAACATTCTGGAGCATTTAAGACTGACTCCATGCCAGAGCACTCTAATACACTCTGAGCAATCAAGAGTATGCACAGATTGATTCCGGACACATGGTCCAGTATGAGCCTTGTCAGTGATGTTTTACTGTCATTGACCAGTAATTTTAAAATAAATGTCTGACCACAGCTATTCAGGAAGAAAACCACAAATATTTTTTATTATTGTAAAATTGAAATTCTGTTGTAGAGGGTTTTTTAAAAAAAAAATTTAAATAGATTTAAGGAGCACTCCCAACTAAAAGCTGAGAAAAAGGTAAGTTAAAACTGCAAGAAAAACTACTGCAGTAAAGGTCAATGTTTAATGTATCACAATACTGGTCTCGGTATATAGCACTGAAAGATTTTATTTCATGCTCTATGTAATGTGTTTTGCAAAAGAGAAGTCAAACACAGTAAATGAGCTTGAGCTTTTCATTATTGGTTCAATAATGTACCCGAAGCCATCCACAAGTAATATGTGATATTTTAGACTGAAAACAGACACATAGTTTATTGATAACTTAAATGGGAATATTTTTTTCAGGGAAAGGGGAATGGTTTGATTTTGAACACAGCTGGCAGGAGAGAGAGAGTGAGAGAGTGAGAATGAGAAATTTTGGAATACAGTTGGTATATTTAGAATATGATAGACCTCCAGGGATTCTTGATTTGTACTCATTTACACTGGTTATTGCCCCAACAAAGGCTCCTGTGCTGTATGTGAGTAGTTTTAAAAATATCTAGAGAACATGTTCCAATCTGGTACTCTCTTAAGTATTGATCTTCACCATTAAGTAATTCAATGGAATGGGCTGGGAGAGCCAAGGTTTCCTATACCTGATCTTTTAGAACCACTAACTCAACTGTGATATGACATTAGTTACGACATTCTTTACCAGTGGGTATCAGAAGCTTGACTTCTGTCAGGAATTGTAGATCACTGCACAGATTTCCTTAAAATTGGGCACATCAGGGATTTAGATTACATTGTGTATTTATCTTACATTGTTACAGGATCAGCATTACCCAGTTTGAAGCATGATCTCTGCTTTTTCCCTTTTCAGAAGCTGGGGTTTATTGTACTAGTATGTTAGCTCAATGACCCTCCACTTCCTAGGTTCACTGCCATCAGGGCTGGAACTTCTAATCACAGGAGAGATGTTGAGAATATCCTGTCTCCACACAGCCTCCAATGGGGGCTGTAATCCTGAGTTATTGTATGTGAGGGAGAGTGCCGATAATAGGCTTGACTCAAGGATATGAAAGAGAGAAAGTGACCCCAACGCCCAGTCCATGCCTTACTGTTGAAGCAGCAGGAATTCATAGCAGGTGCATGATGTAGGAAAACCAGCAGCTAATGCATCTCGCTGCTATTGTTAGTTTCTTTAGTTAATAGGCTAAATAAAGAAAATAGAGATGCTGAACATGTATATTGCAGCTACTTTAGCGGTAGGCACAATTTTAACCCCATCTCCTAAATATTATTCTGTAACGTCAGGGTCCTTAGTGGCCCATCTGGTAAAATCAGTACTGCATGGATAATTTTGCTGATTTGAATCCTTTGAGTCCTCAAGGATCACTTCCCAGCCTGGGCCTCAACTCCTGTGATTGGTAGATCACAGGTTCCTTTAGTGGTTACACGTTCTTCCATTGCCAAGCTATGCTCCAAAAAGTTTTGACTGCTCATCCCAGCCCGGAAAGATTGAAAAAAAAATTGTTCTGGATTTAGTTGGAACTTTGTTATTTACTTAGTATGATCTACTTAGGTCTCTCTTTGTATTAGCGCTTGCACTATTGAGTTGTACCTGTGCTGGCCCTGCGAGCACAAAGTGAATAAACATCAATTTAATTCTGAGGCGGTATCAATGAAATTGCTTATAAAACTGAAATGAAACACTCTACAGTAGCCCTGCTGGTTTATTTTACTGACGGATGTCAGAATAAATTGTTGGCTGTCATTCGTTTAGTGATGACTGGCTCTTCCATTGCCAAGCTATGCTCCAAAAAGTTTCCATGAGAAAATGCCAGATAATCTAATGTAATTGTCTCATTATGGTGCTGTGTATTATACACTCCGATCTCTTTATACAAATGCTATGTGATGGTCTAGAAATGCTAGTTTAGAGAACTAGGCTATACTTTGGTTTTAGAAAAAAAGGTTGATTTGTATTGGCTAGCCAGCTGTGCTCCATGTGTATCAATGTATGTAAATATGACTTGTTTTGAATGCAGAGGGTTACCACCAAAGTTGCTATCGCTTTGTAAAAAAGAAGCTTTCGTGATTTTTCCAAATGTATTTATAAACAAAAACACTTTATCAGCAAATCATTCTTCACAAAAATGAATAGACTCTTTTCTTTCTTTATATTATAGTACATCCTGTGTAGTCAGCTCTCTCACTTGTAGTATTGGTCCTTTTCCATACTAACCTGGTTCTTGTGCGCTCCAGTTTATAATGAGGAGTACAGCAATCCTGGGACTCAGGTATAATTTAACAATAATACATTCTCTTAAAATACCATAATGGTACCAGACCAGGCATTACAAAAAGCAGAGGGAACCCTACTTCGAATGTATTATAACTATGAAAAACAAAACAAAAGTAAGAGTAATACTGTAATTCATAAAAGTGTATGTATTCTCAATAGTGTAATTCATAAACGTGTATGAATGCATGTGTGTTCTCGTTATTGATTGATTTTCATTTGTGTCACATATCCGTGCACTTGTTGCTTGTCCACAAGCGTTTCCACTGCCCATCCCAGCCTAGCAGGACTGAAAATCCCATCTGTTCTGGATTTAGCTAGATCTTTGTTATTTACTGAGTATGGTCTATGTAGGTCTCTTTATATTAGTGCTTGCTCTATTGAGGAACAAAGTGAATAAACATCAATCAAGAGCAATAAGAAATAGCAGTGGCAGTTTTCTCAACAAACTATGTTTGTGCGTGTGTGTGTACAAAACAGTTATATACTGTATGGCTGTATCATTTAAATCTAGATCCTAGTTGTTTAAACGGGTTTAATCACTAGCTTTTCGTCACGTCTGGAGGCTCGGGTTCAGTCTGCAAAAAGTGAAATGGGTTTATTTTAGCCTGTAAGTGCTTCAATGCCCTTAAACATACATCTCTGAGAATTGGCTTAACCATCTCTAGATCAATCTCATAGATGACATTAAGTAAGCAGTAAGCCCCAACCATAAGATCCGACAGTTATGTAGACTGCAGCAGCCTTCCACTTAGGTTTTTTAAATCCCTGTTTGGATGTAATTTACAATGTGAGCTTTTTTTCCTATGCTGTAAGTATGCTTGAGTCTGCTTAGATGCACAATTTGATGTACAGTGGTTTGAAGAAGTATTCACCCTATTCAACACAGTTATGTGAGGAGAAGATTAAATGTCAGCAAAACTTACAACATGAAATTTACTGGTTGCATAAGTATTCAGCCCCTTACTCAGTACTTGGTAGAAGTACCTTTTGCAGCAATTACTGCTATGAGTCTTTTTGGATAGGTCTCTACTAGCTTTGCACAGTAGGTGAAATTTTTGCCTATTCTTCACAGGAAAATTGCTCCAGTTCTGATAAGTTTGTTGGGGATCATCGATGGACTGCAGTCTTCAAGAGTCACCATACATTTTCAATTGGATTCAAGTCAGGACTTTGACTGGGCCACTCAAGAACATTAATTGTCTTCTTGTTCAACCAATCCAGTGTGGCTTTGTACTTCAAGTCCTGCTGTCCTGTCCTGTCCTGCTGAAATGTGAATTTCCTTCCCAGTTTCAGTCTAGGCTGACTCAAACAGGTTTTCCTCAAGGATTCACCTGTACTTTGCACCATCCATTCTCCTCTCTGTCCTGACAAGTGTCCCAGTCCCTGCTGAAGAGAAGCATCCCACATGGTGCTGCCACCGCCATGCTTGACAGTTGGGATGGTGATGACTGGGTGATATGCAGTGTTGGGCTTGCGCCAGACGTAAAGCTTGGAATTTAGACCGAAAAGTTCATTTTTGGTCTTATCTGACCACAAAACCTTTTTCCACATGTCTGCAGTATCATCTACATGCTTTTTCACAAACTGTACGATGAGGCTTTTTGAGTAATGGCTTCTTTCTTACCACCCATCTATACAGGCAAGCTTTGTGTAGGGACTGGCTTATTGTTGATGTGTGAAAAGTGACTCTCAGACACTGAACTTTGCAGATCTCTCAAGGTCATTGTTCAGAGTGACATCCTGAACCAGTTTCCTGCTTGCCTGGCTGCTCAATTTAGGAGGGTGACCTGATCTGGATAGTGTCTGTGTGGTATGATGCATCTTCCACTTCTTAATGATGGACTTCACTGTGCAGAGAGGGATAATCAGCACCTTTTGAAATTTTCTTGTACCCTTCTCCTGCTCTGTGCCTCTCTATCGCTTTATCCCTGACTTGTTTCAAAAGCTCATTGGTCTTCATGGTTGCTTTGTTGGATCACTGTGTGAGTTGCAGCTTGAAAGTCTTGATATGCCTGAGGGAAATTACCTACAACTTAAACTACTTTGAGTACGCACAGGCTGAAACCACTTCACAGATTTTGTAACCTTTCAAACAAATCATTTGCACCTAAGCTGATTTAGGGCTGCAGTAGCAAAGGGACTGCTTACTTATGCAACTGAGATGAATCTGTTTTTCTCTGTAAATCTTACTTATTTATATTTTATATGCATTTTTTTTAACTTTATCAATGTGGAGTAGTATGTGTAGATTCTACATGTAAAGTGCCTAAAAAATGTGAAAACTTTGCAGGGGGTGAATACTTCTGCAAACCACTGTAATTATGTAAAGTAATGTAACACCTTTGCGTGTTTTTGGACACATTTCTTAAAGAAAAAACAAAACTAATAGTTTCCTGATGGCCACATCAAATAAATACAATTTGTTGGCACAAGTCAAGTCCAGGCATGTGTTTTGAGACGCTGCGGTGTTCTAAATGAGGATTACAATAGACTGGCTGACAATGACTTGGCACTGCAGGGAAGGCATCGGCTTAGACCGAAGCTGTTTCTTGTTTGGTTGGCAAGGATGTACAGTAATAATATTTGTTGTTCAAAGTGCAGCTGTTTGAGGTACTAAGGCTTTTTTTTACTAGTGTATCGCAATGGTATTTATATTATAATATATGTGTCATTTTTCCTCATTTGCATTTACTAAATTGTCACTGCATATAATATGACAATTGTTTTAAAGCTTTTTTTTTTATTTATTTTTTTTACTTATAGTTAAACTGCATTATATATAATATATATATAATGCTGACATTTCAAAGATGAGACTATAGCTGGAAAGTGTTTACTGCTTACTGGTACAGAATCACTTCATGGACTAGCTGCAGCCAGAACATGAGACCTACATAAACTGATCCACTTTAAGAGTTTCATTGCCCATTTTGAAGAGAAAAATGACAGATGTCAAACAGATGGTTGTAGTTTTTAGTGTAAAACTAATTAGCAAATCATGTTGTGTGTGGTTTTTTGGGGGTTTATTTTGGATAAATGACTTGATACTGAAAGTGACATTTTCCTTAATTTATACCACTTATCACAAACATTAATCACTAAGACCAGCCTTCCTAAGCAGAAAAGCCTCCCCTAAGAAAGCACAACAAATAAGATTGTCTAACTTGTTAGAAGATGTCAACAACAGGCTTTTAAAGATTAGTATGCAGCTGGTAATTTAAGAGTTATTATCAAACCAAGGAAGTTCACTTAAAATAATTAGAGCAAGATTACCATATTATTCCTGAGTACAGCAAACATAAAAAGTGAAATTGACAATTTACAAATGGCAATGAAGATTGCATATAGTAAATTTGTGATTTCCATACTCTTGGAAACTTAGTGAATGTCTCTTTAGAGTCTTAACAATCACTTAAACCAATTCCTGGTATCTAATCACTTTCTGTATGTTAGGTCATGTAACCTGATTGTATCTAGGTCATTGGATGAAATTGAGCTACAGCACAGGAAGTTATTCTGTACCGGGAAATAGCAGCCACTTTTACTTATATAGAAGTGTGTTTGAATTGGCTGCATATTATCATATAATGCAAAAAACCAAAAGATCTTCAGTGTTATTATTAATAATAATAATAATAATAATAATAGTAATAATAATAATAATAATAATAATAATAATAATAATAATAATTGCCAGGCAATATCATTCCTAGACATTTTAATAGCACCATCAGGATTATTTTTCTCCTGGTGTGTTGCCAAGTGCATAACTTTGAACGTGCAACTGACAAACCTTATTTACTGCCATTCAGTTTGCTTCCCCTTTTTACCAAGATACGGTTTTAGTGGACTGTATTGCAATTACAAACTGACTGCATTCAACCCTATCCAACTAAAATATGCAGTGCTTAATTTAGAATTGGAATTGTTGTTGGTATGTTTGTTTTAGTTTGCATGGCAGGAAGAGCTATGATTATATAAATCATCTGTTCTATATATAATGTTTAAACCAACCCTTTTGCTCTGGCTTAAACATTATTCTCTTGTGTAAAGTGTGTTTCTAAAGTCCCCAGGACAATGTGCGGTCAAACTCCTTATAGAAGGCGTATCAATACACAGTTTGTTAGCTGTTTTGGTTTTGCTGTTCACATGCTGAGAAAACCATTTTCCAGCTGCTGGGTGTCCTTTGGGGCTAGAATTGCCTTGAGCTGTAAACGCAGGCTAACTTAACCTTGTATGACCTTGCAAAAAGAAAGACAGACTTGCACTGGGGTCAGAGGCTAACCTTTAGTGGATATTTAATTTTAATTGAAGACAAGTGTAGATTACTCTGCTAACCAAAATACTTGCTATGGGATTGATTTTGAAATTATATTAAAAAATTCCTATGTACAATAAAACATGTGTTTAGGTTTCGGATTGATAGTGATGTTGCCATTTGAAAATAAATTTAAAAACTTTTTAAAGTCCCTTTGAAAAGATAATGATCACTGTGCTTGGAAACCTGATTAGCTGCGATTCCCTGACTTTTATAATTGTCTACTTTTGTATTAATTCTACTGAGAACACATGAAGAAGAAAAACAAGTCCTTACATTTAAGGTTCTCCCTTCTGTTCATTCACAATGGAGATAATACCCAAAGTGGACTCCTTAGAAGAATATTTCCTGATCCCAATCTCCCAAAGCAGGAACTGGAAATGTCTTTGTAATGAGGCGAGGGTTCTCCTTTCAGGAAAAGGGACATCAATGGAATGCCAAGTTGTTTCATGCATACTGCTAACCAGGATCTGTGGGCTGATCAGTCAGAGGAGTTAGGCAAGACTCCACTGGTCTATGCTCTGCTGTAGCAGTCTCCAAGGGTGAAATTGAAGAAGTAGAAAGTTTGTTTGTCATGACAGGCATTGTCTTAATTACTTAAAATACCTGTAACAAGAATATGTGCTTTTTTATAGTGAAATAGGTACACTTTGTGCACTAGCTGGAATGTGGTTTGTACTTTGTAAGGTGTTTTGATGCCATTTAAATTTAAAAAACGTTTTTTCTAACCATTGAAGCAAATATTTGCCGCTAACATTTTCAGCAAAGTTGCAAAGTTGCAATGGTCTACAGACCTGTTAATAGAAAATCCCCAAAACATACTGTAGTGTTGTGTGTAGCATTTGAAAAAGGCCCTGTAGTCAGCAACTACAGACCTGTTTGTTGTCTGACTAAAACTGAACTGCTTATTGACACATATGATGGTAAAACAGCTTTTACCAAGAAGTAAAACTTCTTTGATACAAGCTTGAAGCTGTTCCTGAACACGGCTCCTAATTGCATTTTTTTTTTTTTCTAGTTGGCAGGTTATTCATGAATTTTTTTGTCGTGTGGCGCATAAAAGTTTTATTTATTTATTTATTTACCTATAAACTACACAGTCAAACTGTATTTCAAGTAGAAATTGAGTAAATCTAAGTTTTTTTTTTTTTATTTATTTATTCAGTTCATTCCATATATCCAGTTCAGTATCTAGAATCTGTGTGTTTTGCCATTTTTGTGTCTACAGAGGTTTGTGTACAGTATGTGTCTTCTGTATAAATGTATGATATTTTAAATTTATCTATAGAACTGCTTATTCTCCAAATATCCCCTGAAGTATCGGAGTCTGTCTTTACACGTCACACTTATATATATTGAAAAACCAGTCAATGCTGCACATACATTTTTGCATGCACATACAATTATTTAAATTCTCGGTTGTAGTTTTGATTTCAAAGAGGAGTTTGTTTAGGCGTTTCACATACCATGCTTGTTTATAGGTGTGGTAGGACAAGCTTTTATGGTTCTAACAGTGTAATTATTGTAAAATGTGAGTTTAAACAAAAGTGAAATATTTCCCCATTTTTAGTTGTCTAATATAATTAGAATAGAGCTCATTAGAGATAAAATAAGGGCTTTTCATAAATTAAAAAAAAAAGAAAACAGATTCTAGTTGAGCTCAACAGTTATGAAAATTAAATTTTGAAAAAAAAAAAAAAAAGTGGCGATTGTTAATAAATGCTGACAAATGTGTTAAATCTACCAACACCAATTGTAGACATTTGGGTTCCAGTTTTCAAAGTTAAGTGTTCTGGTTGCCGTTTAGTCTGCCTGCACTCTTAAAATCTGCCACATGAAAGAAAGGACACTGTGATGAAATCATCTCATTCATATTTTTTCCTCTTCCCAACCACCCAGGGTGAAAAACGCTTGGCACAATGTTTGGAAAATCTTCACTGAATTTTCATAGTGCTGTTCTTTAGTGTTTGGTGTTTTCCATCCCAGTAATTTGCTATTGAGGTTTTACTGAGCTTCTGTAACTGTAAAGCTCTTAAGTGTGTAGAAGTTCATGTTTAAGTTTCACAGACATAAAACGTTTGATGAACAACCCTTCTATGATATTTTTTTGTAGCCCAGCTGTCACAGATACAAATCATTTCTGGCTTATATTGGCCATTAAACAGGAGTTGCACAAGAAGAGGGATTTTTAACTTTGGAATAGGCAACAGTGGAACTGGCTGTCCGGACTGGGTGTGAAGTTTTATTAATGTACATACAAGCCATGTAAAGAGCTGGCATGGCGACTGTTTGTCTCTAGACGTGTCAAAGCCATTTAGGTGGTTTTATTGGACAGGGGTTCTCCAGCTGAAGTATGGAGTGAAGCTGGCTCTTAATTTTGTAGTGCATAGAGGTTCCCAGGACATGGAGTGGTATTTGAGTCCTGGGTTAGGTTACATGAACATTAGGGGGTCAAATGTTAAGGATGTAAGGCTTCAATACACTGTTGTGTTTCTTTGTAAATTTGCTAAAGCAGATCTCTTGTTATCTCCATGGAAACTGAGGCCCGAGTTTGGCATTTTATGGCAGGATGCACATAAAATATTAAATACGGTTAAATTGTCTGAATAGATACATGACCCCCCTAAAGAGCATTATTTGACTTTCATTTGCTGAAAAGGTAAGACTAATCCCAAGGTGAATTCTAAATTAGTATTTTCAGCATTCTCTGTAATATTTTAATTATTTTTTTGTTAATTTCTCCCTGGTGTCTAGTACACTGATGAAGACATTAGCTAAAACATCTATTTTACTTTGTTTGATATAATAATTTTTTGGTGTTATTTTGAAGTTATGGGTTCATTTCTAACTGGCTTTAGAACCTTTAATTGGTAGCATTGAATCCTTGCTTATCACTTGATGCATCATTTGGTTTTTGCCTGCTGCGTCTTTTTTTCGCATTCTTTATTAAAGTTTCCATATGGTCTGAGTAGGTGGCAACAGCACTTGATTAGCTCTACACTTTTGGCTAAAAGTAATTAAGGATAATTATTGTAAGTGGTGGAGTGTATTTTCCCAGTTCTGGGACTGGTGAGTTGTGCGATTAAGACAAGGTCAGTGGAATGTTTTAAGTATAAATTCCCAGGGAGAGCTATATTAAATGTGATTTGAAATGCTTATTTCTTATGGAGTATTTTATAATAAAACGTATTTCAAAAGTGAACTGCTAGCCCCAAAAAAACTGATGATTAGAACATATATTGCCCACTCAGACTCCTTGTTTGATATCCCTATAAAGAAAACCTTTCTACTTCAGAAAAAGGCAAAATATTAAATGTACCCCAAATGTTCTTGATTTTGATGGCCTGGGTGAACAGAGCATTCCAAGTGACCGATTCCAAGGAGTGCGGTTATTCGTCACACTGGTTGAATCTTTTGTTATGCAGCATAAAGTAATGGAAGACGTCTTCTCAAGTCAATTACATGATGTTGAAATTGAAACATGTTTCTCTTGTAAATTGCAGATTAAAACTGCCAAGTGTGAGAAAGAAATGCAGCTGTTGCAGCTGCAAAGCCTGCAGTACCTGGAGCGCTATGTTTACCTCATCCTCTTCAACACTTACTTACATTTGGAGAAGAAAGACTCCTGGCAACGACCTTTCAGCATCTGGATGTATGAGGTGAGGAAACTCTAGGGGCTCAGACATCTGTTTGAAAGAAAACACTGGGATTGTTTTGGTTGATGAGGATCATGTGACATTGCATGGACATTTTTGAATAGATTATTCACCATAGTGTTTTCTCCTCAGAACAAGGTTTGATTTGCAGTGCTGACCACCAGAGGGTATGATCTTTACTAATTTCTTTACTAAGATGAGCAGACATCTATGAAGTTTGCCCGGGTCTGTCCCTGTAATTTGGTGCAGCTGGAACCATGGTAGTATACCCTTGTATTCCGAATCAAACTCAGTCATTTTCAAGTACTCGTATTTTGGTGTGATTTAGGGCAACAGCTGTCAAAAGTTAAGAGTTGGAAATTGTATTAGATTGCCTGTGGGTTTTGTTTGAACATCCTAGTTCCTCTGTGCTGTGATCCGTAACTGCATTTTCGATAAGATCTTTCTTGTGGAATTTACAAGCTTATTCTAGTTCTATTGTCGCTGGGTCCTTCACATATTGAACTTCAAAAAGTCTGGGACCTCCTGTGTTTTTTTTTTTTTTGAACATTAATTGTTTGGCATAGTTTGGTCAGCTGTACTCATACAGTAAAGGAAGGAATTTATGTGCATTCCTTACAAATTACTATTCATCTGCCATCCCTGTCTGGAGTTTTTGTCAGCATTAAACATTTTTATAAAGCTATGCCTCCATGAGTAATCTGATCAAAGAGAATTTCATGATGTGCTGTAAGGATGACACCATGTAGTTGATACTACTGCAGTGTTTTCCAGAAACAACCGTATTGTTGTGGATGTTATTATTTTTTTAAATATTGTACGGTCTTTGACATTATGGAGGCCTGGTTTGTAATCCAGCTCAGATCATGAATAGTTATCCTGCTCAGTTGTAAAGTTAATAAAATGCTAATAAGCCTTTTTTATGTTTCCTGGGTACAGCCTTTGTCTTTTTATATTTTATTTTCTTAAGTTAAAACATTGTGTGAGGTGTTTCTTACTATTGCAGAAATCATTTTGCACATGTTGGTCAGCTAGAACAGTTTTAGCAGCTCAGCTTTGCTTCCCAGTCCTCTCCCCCCAAAACTGCAAAAGATACACCCTACACACAACATATTATAGTATACCTGTTTTATAGGGAATTAGATGATTTTTTAAACAATGTCTATTGATGGCTTCAGAGTTTTACATGAATACTTATTTGCTCCTAAAATATCATGATTCTGAAACAGATCAGACCAATACTGGTCCTTGTTTAACCACAGAGTTCCTATTATATGTACAATTTTGCATTTGACCTTGAACCCTTTTTTTCTGGCCCTTCTAGGAAAATTTAGAAAATAATTCTGCTGTCTGAAATAGATACAGCGCATCAAAAGAAACTTATCACTAATATAACACATTTATTTTAAAAAAAGGTATATAAATGATGGACATTGACTAAATGTTTTTGGTTTCTTTTTAATCACTCAGTCATTCATCCCTGACCATGACACACTTGAGTGACTATGACTGAAGCATATGCACTTAATCACCTAATTAGTGGTATAGGAGTGATTTCAGCTGTTGAATTGCAAGCTTGAATAAAAGCAATAAAGAAAATCATGGAAAAAAAAAACAATATGCCACTTCTGTCAAAAGAGCAGCACCTTGGTGCAGTCGGCATGTTGGAGGCTAGACTAGGGCATCGTACTGTGGCTCACCGTCTTGGGTGCTCACAGCCAGCAATTTCAAACCTGGGGAGATAACCAGACACACTCTGCCAATGGCAGGCCATGAACTGGGAGACCAAGAGTCACCACACCTGCCCAAGATCGACAGATCATTTTGCAGTATCTTCATGATGTCAGTTGTTAATCAGCACAATGAAAAGTGTAGTGAATTTTATCCAAATATAAGTGGTTTCTTTTGATGCTCAGTATACATTCCTTGCTAAATTAAATAAATGATGCTATCCAAATTCTCTCATTGTGCAATGCATTTATCAAGTTGGCAAAGTTACGCTTAGACATTGAAACCACCTTATAGAAATAAACGATACTTTGTGAAGAAATATAACACCAAGTTAAATTATTTTATGAGAAGAATGTGCTAAAAAGGGAGTTTTTCAGTCTGCATAGTGAAATGTTTATTTTGATGTACAAGAGGAAAGAAAAATTATTGCGCACGAACAATCAAACAAAAACTACTACTGTTGAAATATGTCCTTTCCATTCTTGGTGTTTTGAACATTTGTGCATGGATAAGTAAGCTTCATCTCTGTTGATCAAAATAGACATGGTTGATCCCAAGCAGCTCACCTGGTAAAGGCAATCGGGGAAGTGCAGGTTTGCCATACTGGTTGTAACATACTGTCAATCTCGGCTGGGAATTTGTGTCCAATTTGCCCTCACGCTTCTGTGGTTTGAGGAGGTAAATCTGTAATCTTACCACTGGGCCAGCCTTTGTCCTCCAGGGGCTGGTAGCCTGCTGACAGAATATAATGCAGTGCATGAAGCAGCAGCAGCAAGCACTTGTAATGATCTTCCATTCAAGATGTTGTCAGAGTTTTGGAAATACTGTTTAGAGCACTTTAATATGCAGTGTTATTGTTTTTAACTTGTCCAATGACAATTCTAGGACAATAAACAGGGAAATTGTGACAGAGCATGGAGGACTTTATATGGTCTGAAAGTGCTTATCCACATATTTTTACTTATGTGTACACATATGAAAATAATACCAACATAATAATCTTACTTATTTGTATCGTTAGTTTAGAAACCTCTTTATTGTTCATTTGTAAATGTGGGACCCTCTGTATACAGTAGTATGTAAATAGTATGCTCAGATTGATAGAGAAATACATTAAATCATCTCAGACCAATCGCAACACTTACATTCTGTACTTTGTCCTCCAGCAAGATCATCACTAGTAGACTAAAAGTAGTTTTTCCATTAAATAATTTAAGGAGATTAAAGAAGACACTTCATCTGCAGAGTGCCCATACCCCATCTGTCTGATGACTGTGCATGTATTATGTATTTTGTATTGTATGGGAGTTTGTTGTGTGTGCTTGCTGGCCTCAGGATCCCTTGTTAACAAGATGATACATCACACAGGTTTTATCTTGGAAAGTGATAAAAGTTTAAATTAATCTCAGCAGCTCTTCGGTATGTGGGGAGTCTCTGATATGCTGTGGGAAAGATTCCAGTTCCATTGGAGCTGCTAATTTGTTTTGGCATCATTGATCTTTTCAATAGGAAATGAAAGAGACATCTCCCAACTTTACTTACAATCAGATGTGCTGGGTTCGAAGTACAGAGCGAAGTTCTGGGAACAGCTTATAAGCTGTGGCTAATTGACTGTACTTGACCAAGCCCTGTGCTGTTTTCAATTACTATATTCCGTTCCTACAAAGCACTGCTTACTGTAGATGGGAAAATTAGGTTTTTCAGCCTGGGGTTACATTATTTTGGTGTATTCCTTCATAATGTATTGCAAATTAGCTTCCCAAAATGGCCTGGTCATCTTGAGTATCAGAGAGCCAGTATCTTATATGTGATGAGTGAGTGACATTTCTTGAAGGTTATACATATGCTTCAGAATCCCCATTTATGTTCCTGCAGCCATATTTCAATATAGACACAGCTTATCAAAAGATATGTGCCATTGTGTTACACTTTGTGAAATCAAACACAGCTGTGTTGCCAGAGCTGGTTCACACTAAAGGAAGACACTTTTAAAAATGATTCTCCTGAGGGCTACTATTGGGTGGACATTAAACCCGTTCTGGTCTGAATGTATTAGCACATGATGCCTAAACCATCCAGATATGCATCAAAATGTTCTCCAACCAATGAAACCCAGACTCTCTCCCCTGCTGAAGATGTTGTCATGATAATGTCTAATTATTGTACTGGAGGCCATTTCACAAATTACTCTTGGATTTAGTAAAGCTGTTGATGGGGTTGAAACCCACTACCTGTGCTCCAGACCAGGGGTCTCCCACCTTTTTATACTTGCGGACACCTTGACACAAAGTCACCAAAACTAGGGACCCCCACTCAAAGGGGGTTAACGTCTGACCTAGAAAAGTATTCTTTCATGCACTCAGTTGCTTTCTTGGAACGCAATTCAGAACATTAAAAAAGTAAAGAAAGTAGCTGCTGTATATCATATAAAAATACATCTGTCAGGAATAAGAAAAACATATGCTTAAATTACTGTTACTATTACACAATATCCACAGCAATCCATATAATAAAAGTGAATCAACTTGCATTAATGTGATGCCTTAGCTTGATGTGATGAGCATAAATCCTCTGAGATATCGCTACGGAAAGACACGGTGTGAGGTCATGTTCAGGTTGAAGTCGAGGGCAGTATTTTGTTTTCAGAGCAGTCAAGGAAGAGAAGCAGGTTTCATACAGGTACATAGTTGTGAATGGTTAGAGAACTTTTAAGGCCTTTGCTGCAAGCTCTGGGGATTCATTTCCACTTCCAATCCAAAATCTAATAAGACACTCACTTGTGATATATTGATTCTAGTACACACTGTCACTGGAAAGCTCTATGGGTTAGTCCTCTTCCTTCTCTTTCAAAAGCAGAATTCTTCAGATATATCAGTACCCTCACAAATGCAAATAATTGGGCATCATTAACAACATTGGTCAATTCATCAACTTGCAAATGCTTCAGTGTTTCATAGTTAACTGATCTGCAAAGTCACATGGCATATCATTGAGCCTCCTCAAGATGGTATTGTCAGACAGGGCAATTACTTTCACTGTATTCCTGTATTCCTCCCCAAACATAGTATTGCAAGTATCTATTGCTCCAGGGAAAACAAGATTGAATGCTGTTTCTTGCACTTCACAATGTGAAGAGCTACTTGGTAGGACTCTTTCAGTGCATTTGAGCTAACAGTTGAAGCCTTTCTCATCAGTGTTATCTGCCTTGCCAAACCTTTCATGCAACTTTTAAAATACTCCACCGAGATGTCTAAGGATAGGATGTTTCATTCCTAGATTTCGGATTAATTTGGAAGGCTTCTACATTAAGTGGACAGCATGGCTAAACAAATAACACATTGAGGTATCTGTTCTCCTTCAGGGCCAACACGTTTTGCAAGGATAAAACCAAATTCTCAACTTTTTCTGATGCTTTAGCTCTGTATTCTTTTCCTGTTGCGCAAATTCACTTTTTTGCTTCAAAAACTGATCCATGGTAAATATCGAACTTTATATTTTTGCAAGTTTCCATGTTGCTGCCTAAACTGTGCACAGCACAAATGCTGTTTCCCCGCCAACAGCCCTTTGACCTTTAACCGTGATCTCTTCCTGAAACAACGGTGCATGGTATTTATGCTTAAATTGTTAACATATTGTTTTCTTTTTGTTTGTTAATTTGTATTATTATTTATTCTACTAAACAGAATATATACGCAACGTTTTGTTATCCATGGTCATTTTGCGGACCCCCAGTTGAAAAACTCTGGTCTAAACTACCAAACATCCTCCAGTGTAATTATGCTGCTAATTATAGATGTTTACCATCTGGAGTTGTCCCATCAGCTTCTAAATCAACCATGGTTAAACCACAAAATACTGCCAAAGACCCTGGTGTCTAAAGTAATTATAGACCAATTTCTAAACCACACAAACATTCTAAAGTGGGAGGTGGTAATTTAACTACATGTTGACATGGCTATGCTGGTGATCTAGAGGAAATAAGTGGTGCTCTAAAAACTCTTTACAAGCAAGTAACATTTCATAGTGACATGAAATTATTGTAGATCAATAGCTTTGTAACAGGAATTGTATGATTTCATGGTTGCTGTAATCACGGGGAGTAATTTAATCACATGATTTATAGTAAGCACAACAGTAACGGAATGGAGTTCGTAAGAACTATCTCCTGTAAACGTATGTTATATTAGGAAGCCTATCGGAAATATCACCAAAACAATTGTGCTACTCTGGTGTTAAAGTAGAAAAAAAGTTTTGCTCAATTTCACAATTAAAAAAAAAACAAACAAAAAAACAACAACAACAACTAAACATACAATTGGTGAGAAGCTGATGTTATAACCTGTTTCAATGTGGACATTGTTAAAGGTAATGCAAGGTTAGGAGGCTACACAAAAAATTTAATTTGTCCCACCTTCAAATAGTACTGTACAAAGCAAACACTGCTGATAAGAGGTTTGCAGCTGAATGAACGGCTTTGTTCTTCAAATTGATTCTGAACAATGGAATGCATTTTTGTAATTACTTTAGTATGTTAATACTTCTACATTGGATTGATACAGTGAGTATGTATATTGGTATGGTTGAACTTTCAATTACAATTTAACGCAGTAGTATTAGCTTAATTAATAATTTTTATTTTATATAGCGTCTTTCATAGTGGACCACCATCACAAAGCGCTTTGCAAGATACAGAACTAGGGTGTGTGAACTATGTATCAGCTGCAGAGTCACTTACAACAACGTCTCGCCCAAAAGACTGAGCACAAGGAGGTTAAGTGACTTGCTCAGGGTCACACAGTGAGTCAGTGGCCGAGCTGAGATTTGAACTGGGGACCTCTTGGTTATAAGCCTGTTTCTTTAACCACTGGACCATGCAGCCTCCTAGGTTAGGTCTGCGTCTGATTTCCAACAGGATTAAAACAGTCTGTCAACCACAGAGTTGTAAGTTTTAATAAAGGTTCACAATTTGGACCCAAGTCTCACCTACGGTGGCTTCTGTTAAACAAATCTTCTTAAACAACAGGCCTCTTGTGCACTCACTTGTAGGAGGTCATTTAATTGGAAGCCATGTTTGCTTTAAACATTTTTGATGTTTTAAGCATACCATAAATAAAAGTGACTTTTAAAAGAGAAAGAGGTGAGGGACGTATAAAAATGTGCACTCTTGGAATGACTTTGCTTAATTATTTTTGTAAGTGTGTTTCTTATGTTTGTATCTCGTAGGTGGCAACCAGAGCTGGGGTTTATGAGATTCTGAACGAGCTGGGGTTCTCGGAGTTTGAAAACCCAAAGGACACACAACCTGCCAGGCTGCGATACCGCTGGCAACAGCAGAACCTCCACACACTTCCTTTCCGAGGGGAGTTCATTTAAGAAAGGATCACTGTGAACTGCCAAAAATATCTCACTAATTGCATAGTCTGCCTTCATACATTTTTTTTTAACTCCTAAAACATTTTCTATCCCCAGCGCCCCCAAAACCACGAAACTGCCTTTTATACTGTTTTTTTTTGTTGTTTTTTTTAAACTGATGGTTAAAGAATTGTAATACAAAAAAACTCTATATTATGTGTTCAGTAACAGCGTTGGTTTATAACAGCAATAATGCTAAAGGTGAAAAGCTTGGTGTTTCAATATTTAGATTCAGCCAAGGCAAGGGTGCATCAATAGATACAGATACTGTGATAGAAGGAAGACACACCTCAAAGGTTTCAACCCTTGGATTACTCAAACGGGTACTGCAATGGAAGTCATATATCCATTCATGTAGATAGATGTTTATAATAATTATCGGAACACAACACATCAATTGTAAATCATGCAAGACTCAGCAGCCTTTGGTTCTATCCTTTATAGAAGGTCTGCTATATTACAGTAGAACGCCCTGCAATTATGATATTGGCCATTTTATTAAACACTGCTCTCTGTTCACCACACTCACGCTATATTTAAAGACTTTGATAAAGCCTGTTTTAGTGATTTGAAATTATTCTCAACTGTTTTTTTTTTTTTTTTAAGGAATTCAAAGACACTTTAAATCTTATAGACCATTAAATAAACACGTATATACTAATAAATAATCATTAAATAAAGCATGCTAAGGTTTTGTAAATCAGGACCCCTGTTTTAGACTGTTAACTGATAGTAGATTTGAGCTGTACTCTCCTAATAAGGCCATCACTTTCCAAATATAGCATATAGTAAGTAGTTCTCAGTTCTGGTTTAAAGTGAAACATCTTAAAGTGGTTGATAACAAAAACAAAACAATGAAAACAAAACAATGTCACAGAGTTCAAGACACACAATACACTTTCAATATGCATTAAGCTGTACAGAAAGCAGGCATAGCCAATTGAAAAAATGCTTCATCCTTGCTCCTAAAGGTAAAAAAAAAATATATTTTTTAATGAATCTGTAATATGAATTTGCCTATGCAAACTCTCAGTGTGAAATGCATTTTTAATTCTTTTCATGTACAATTTTTAATGTGGAATTTGTTAGATGAAAACGGTATATAGGTATGCTAACAGTAAGTTGTGGTTGACCTTAGAAGTCAGCCTATCGGTTCATTATAAGATTTTTTTTGTTTGTTTGTTTGTTTGTTTAGGGTTCCTGTATATCAGTTTGTAAGCTTTAAAGATAAAACTAATGTAATTATATATTTTAAAGCAAGCATGTTTAAATAATTCTTAGTATAGTTATTAAAAGTACAGGGTATTTAACAGCAGGTATTGAATGCCTTAACAACTCGAAATGTGTTTTCTTACTGGCAGTGCAATAAGCTTGTATGCATGAGAAATAATGATCTTGATAGTTTAATATGTGAATATTTTACAAACTTCCTATGTTCCATTGCCAGGTTAAATGTTTGCCAAATATAATTTGTGTTATTAAAAAAAGATCCGTATTTGGTTAATTAGTGGGGCTGTAGTTTCAAGAGAATAGCTTTAAAGCTTGGCCTTAATTACTGTATACTGTACATAAAAGATATGGTGTTTGGTATCATTGACTTTGCAACTGTCTTTCCACTGTGTGTATATACTGTACACAACTACTGTGCAGCAGTCCATCTAAAAATTGTGAGACATTGGACCCGTGGCAGATAGCAATCCTTTATTGACCTGTGCTATAAACCTCTATACTGTACTCTTGGTTCAAGATATTTCAAGGAGAACTCCTTTTAGGGTTCCTAACATCCACAATTCATCAACAATCTGAAGGGATTGATAAAGCATATTTTTCTTCCTATGAAGAAGTGTCTTCCATCTAGTAACCTGCATTTCTTTCTACTCATTCCATGAGCCTTTTGACTCCTTTGGAACTACCAACAACCATTTAGTATAGTGTCTATCTATTTGTGTATTTTGTCTTTACTATTCATACTCAAAACACTTATTATTTAACTTAGTACAATTATGCATATTCCTAAAAGTGTTGATTTTTTATTTATTTTTTTTAACATCATGTGAACAACCTCTTACACTGCTCAAAAAGGAAGCCATAGGTTTGTCATTCCCTTTCTTCTGGAATAACAGCATAACTGAAAACAATATTTGTATTATAATTTGACAAAAAGGTATGATTACGCATGTTAGTTTCCAGCAATATATACTTTTGTATTCAGGTTTTTTTTTTTTTTTTTTTTTTTTTTAATCAAATTGAACAGGTGTCAAAGTGTTGAACTCGTCTTCACTTTTAGTGGTCACACACTAGTACGAAATGCCTTTCGGAAAACTCACATTTAATGTTTCTTTCATTGTTGTTCCAGATGGCAGGTATTATTTTTTTTTTGCTATGATTAAATTATGATTGAACTGGCAAGTGCTTAGTCTAAGATGCACACAGTGAAATCTGTATATTCCAGTGGTGTTCATGGAATTCTGGTTAGCTACAGTCTAAAATGCTTGATGCCACTACAAATTTAACTAGAACCTAGCTGTTCATATCTTGCTCCTTGTTAGAATGATATATTTAAGTGTATTACAGAGGTGTTTTAATTATACTGAACCAAGCACTTATACATTTTAACAAAAGCCATATATTTTTGTCATGATGCTACAGTACATTGCTTGTACATTATGCTCCATTTTTTTTTATGAATGAAAGTAACAGCACAGTGTGAAGGTCTGATACTTGCTGTTTTCCTACCTTTTGGTCTACATGACATAGTGGTCGTGCTATGCAGTGTTAATAATAAGCTATTACTGATATAGCCTGCTTGAAATTGGATCACTGTATTGCCTCAAACAGTGCCTTATTTTTGCTATTGCTTAAGAGAACAATGTTTTTACTGTTTGAAGATAACGTGACATTTTTACGTGGCTTGTTTTTCCATTGTAATTTTTTTTTCTTAGTCACATTTCATTTTGTATGTATTAAATTGTTTAAAATGTATACAGTGATGTTACAGTTTGATATATTTTCAGACAGAGAGAGAGAGAGAGATCATGGTTTATAAAATGAACAGAGCATCCTAACAGCACACAGACACAGCCCTGTAAGCTGCACAACCTCAACCACTCTACAGATAGGCTCAAAACAGCACTATATTTAGAAAAGTAGCTGCACAATCGAAATTGAAAATAGTAAATCTGAAAAACAACAAAAACATAAATTCAAAGAAAAATGGTTTGATAAAGACTGGAAAAATATCAGGGACATTTTCTTCCCTAAATTCTGCAGTTCTGTCCCAGAATTCCCATACATGCCCAACACACAGAGGCTGTCAGTACTGCTGGGGAAGGACATACACACAGCCATTTTGGCTAACCACTATGTAGAGACCTTATCATAGCCTGAGGGACACACAGTGAACACGTCACACCACAGTCCAATCACAGGCCTACAACTGAATGTGAGGGAGAGGGAAGGATGGAGAGAGGGAAGAGGAAGGTAGAAGAGAGTGAGAAAGGGTTAGGGTAAAGGAAATTAGAGAGGGAAATGTTTTGGTAATGTTTTGTAATGTTTGTTACACTTTGGTTTGACAAAACTTGTTTATTCTTGTCATGCCAATAAAGCTTATTGAATTTAATTGAGATCTATATATCTGAATACAAGAATGTAGCACTATTGTTAACTGCTCTCCCATTTTAATTTCAAGCAGTCTTCACTTGTAGGTCACCGTATCAGTCAGATCTGAGCTTTCCTGTTTCCGATCATTAGCGGTTTCCTGATTCATCTTTGAAAATGGGAGCTTTTTATCAATGAATGTGTAAACCACGTCACAACTGTGAAAATATTTAAATCTGCCATTGCCTGCAATACAACCTTTTTTCTTTATCTCAAAAATCTGATAATGTTGGATGTTGGATGCTACAAGCTGTTTACTGTGCAAACCTAAAAGAATGTTATCGGTAGTCATCCTCTCAAATAATAAAGGTGATCGGAAACAAGCACTACAAGGTCAGGGTATTCGTGCTTTTGATATTCACATGAAAGTGAGAAATTTCATAAAGATGTTACAAACCAATTGTTTACATTAAAGAACGCCTGTCAAAATCACTTAAAGGAGTTCAGCATGGTCTGTGGGAGACCAGCTTAGGGTATCTTAAACCGCCTCTCTGCAGTGATGCCAAATCAAGACTAATAAATCGTGATTTCAGACAGACTCCAGCAGTCTCTTGCTTGTCAACACCATATCTATCTGTCACTCCTTTTTATATTTAAATGATTTACAGAGATTAAATGACACATTATGTTTTAAATACTGCGCCTGGAAGTTTTTCACTGGAAGCACAAAAACATTTTGGCAACGGCAGCAAGAAATAGTTGACTCCTGCTGTTGTATTTTACAGCTCAATTATGTTGGAATTCATATTAACCCAATCGAGGTACCTAATTCTTTCCTGTTGGGTTCTGTTTGTAACCAAGTAGGGCTGGACTTCTGAATATAAGAAGGTGTTGTAATAGGCTTGGAAACTAATGGGACCTAAAGAGCAATGGTGAAACACAACAGGCAATTTTAAAAGTTATGAAAGATCCAGATACAAGATACAATAATTTGTAATAAGATGGTGTAACGGTGACGTGTTACATGTGTGGGTAGTCACTGGAAAATACTGACAGACACAGAGCATTGGTGTTGATACGCCACTCAGGCGTGCAGATTTAATTTTAACACAGCGCTGACACTAGGGTACCAGCAATGGTAGACCTTGTGTCACATTCAATAAAGAAATATAGTATAAAAGTTTGCCACACAAAATGACGAGCACTAGTCCCCCTAAAAGGAACGTCCCACTCCAAGAACCTTACTACTCTACAGTAAACCCTCTCTATACTGTTTTGGGATCCACATCCCCTAAGCTGACCTACTTCTGTTGTGTTGCTTCTGAACTCCGACTCATTCCGACGGTTCTGGCTGGGCAATCACCTTCACAGGCCCCGTCTTGCAATTAAAGGGCTCCATGGTGGTAGTTCCCATAGAGTGGACATTTCCCTCCTGGATGTAACAAACTGTCACTCAGCGCGCATCTGTACAGCAATGGCCTTGCAGCAGCCCCGTGCTGTAGCGCAGCCTCTTTCTGAGTTCTGCGCAGCATCCTCAGGCACGCCCCCCCAGCCAATCTGGACCTCCCAATCATCTTAGCTCAGGGTGAGCCTGCCACTCAGCTGGTTGCTTAGCTACATGTCTCCGTTTGCTTGTCACAGCTGATTCCTCACAGGCACACTTGTGCGGGAACCAGTGACCTGGCTCCCTGTCACAAATGGAGTATATAAGAAATTACATTGGCCTGGATACACTTCCCCTTTATAAGTTTTGTTGAAAATGTACCATTGAATTTAAATATTCCAGTTTAAGGAACATGCCGCCCGGGCTTGGTTCCAAGACCCAAGCAAAAATAAAATATGAACCAGGTGTATCACAGAATCTGTGATTACTGCATTATTGTTTTTACAGTCTTGCTTTTAAATGACAGCACAGTTAAGGAAACTCTCCATTACGACACTAATGAAGGCTTTCGCTGAAACATTTGTCTACTTTCTTATAGCTTCAGCTCACCCATCTTTCACTGCAATAATTAAACTCTAAGTCATGCACTGAAATCACAAATAGATAGCTGTATAATTAAGGCAATCATGCAATCAATTTCTTAAATTATAAACAACTCTTTCATGTTCCCTATTGAACCTACAATGGCTCTTTTTAATTTATTAAAACAATGTTTTTTGTTTATTCAGTTTCTGGATGTTAAAGCAAAATACTTAGGCGTTTAATCCCCACTAAAGAAAATGAAAATGAATGGAAGATTAATCTTAGCTTAATGTGTAATTTAACTAAATATATAATACACAGTCATAAAAGTCAAGCATATCAGAGTACCAGTGTACTAGAGCTAGCAATCTTGACAAAGAAAGTGCCTGCTCAAGTTATAGTTGTTTAAAGGGAAAAGGTCATTGATAAGCAGTGGTCGGTTCTTGTTAAACACATGTATCAAAATGAAGGTCCTCTATGTACTTATATGTGTGCTTTCAACCCTTGAAGGATTGATATCCAAGATCACTTCCCTCTGCTTAAATGCATAAATGAAATGATCTTGGAGTGCGGAAGTTGTTTGGATTTTATCACACTGCAGGCTACCCTGGATTAATGAAAATGGAAACCAAGTGGTATAGATTAAAGGACCTTTGTAGTTTACACTAGCTGAAGGGGTTAGTCATGCCCAGCTGGTCCAAGTTTAGATAAGCAAAACCAAGTTCTGTAGCACACATTTTCCCAGCTCATTTATCCATTGTTTTGACATGATATGGCATCCACGCAGGAACGTCTGAACTGAACTCCAAGTCAAGATTTCATCATAGGCCCAAAGAACACAAACTTGTTCAAATTTACATGTCAAGTAGGGTCACGTTTTTAAAAATAAAATTGTATGGCTATATACAATATTTACAAGTTGTAGTTATATGACAGTATTCCTCACAAGTAGTTTAGTTTCTTGACACCTGCTCCCAAAAACAACAAAAAGTATTCATTGATTTTCAAGGCCTAAAATGATATGTCAGCTGTGCTTGTTGTATTTTAAAATACCACAGTTTTGTTTTGTTACAAAACACACACACACACACTATCATAACATCTTGGCATACAGGAGGCACTGAAAAGGTTAAACAATAGGCTGCCTCTCTCCTGTCTACCCTATCTAAAGACAGACACCTCGTTCTGTTTTTCGCAACCATGTGAAGGCCACAGTGGGCTGATATGGCAGATCTCTGTACTTTGAAATGGTTTTTGACCTCAATGAGATATTCTAATGTGTAACTTAAGCTGGAGGGCCTTAAGGATATGGAGAATGCTGGTACAATGGACTTTATTGTCGAGTGTCTAAAGAGAGGAGCTGCAATGAACTTAAAAGCTTCCTCCAGAGTTGAGAGAAGGGAAATCCAAACAGAGCCCAGGCTGCCTGACGTTGGAGCAGCAAGGAACATGTTTGTGTATGGTGAGGGTACTGTACCTTCAAAGTTCTTCTTATTATAACTGAAACCTATGCAATGACATTGAAATATAGGAGAGTCAAACCATGTCCAGATTTTTATACCGCTGTCCCTTTTCCAACCTTTTATGCAGTTACATCTGCAAATTAATTCATTCTAGTGCAGGATAATTCAATGCTTATTTAGCTACTTTTCTGGGAATAAGGTGTTATTAGCAAACGAGAAAAGGAAACTGAACAGCGGGTTATAGTTGATTTTCCTTTTGATGTCTGATGATCAAAATGATTTTTATATACAACCAGCTTTGTGAAACACATCTAAAGGTTGCACCAGCATTGATTCCTCCCACCCCCGTAAATAAAAATGTGGCTACTGTAAAATCATAGTGGCTCATGTTACAAAACAATTATAATGGATACATTTTTACTTGCTGAAATAATTAAGACAATTGGGTCTAAAATTTCTGTGTTCTGCAGATATTTAGAAAAAAATTTAAATAAATGTACCCCTGTTTTGTATGTGTTGCTATGTTTCCTCACATAGCAACTCCCCACAACAGCTCAGAAGAACTAAAGGTCAATATGCATCCTCCAATCTCACTGCCAAATTAATTCTGCATACCAGGTGAGAGGGACCCATTATACTGTAGTTTTAACAATATAAGGACTCTGGGAATAATGAATGAATCTCTGCTGATACAGCAGACACACCTTCAACTGGACTGCATCTGTCAAATTGGCAGCTGTTCTATTTCAGTGAATACACCAGTGCCCACAAAAGCATTGCTGAAACATTAAAATGCTGAAATAGAGCTTTTTGTAATCCATTGCAACTACTTGTGGTTTCTTCGCAAATATTGTCCCATCAGGGAGATTTGCAGTGTGGCTTCTTTACATGTCTGAGAAAGATGAAAAGTAATATATTTACTCAACACACTGGCATGCCCTACCCACATTACAGCATCCTCTGTGGAAGCCACTCATTCTGTCTGTTATAACAAGTTGGCTGATATTAGGAAGCAGGTTTTTAATAATCCCGTTGAGCCATAACCCTCTATTAAAAAGAGTGTGGTATGATAAAAATAATTCAGAGATTGTAGAAATGTTTTAAATATGTAGAACAGTAACACGTGAGAAAGCCATACAGCACCAGCAGCTGTCTGGAGCTTATGATAAATATTAGTCGTCTTGACTGCGTCTTTCACGATTAATTGTATAAGAAATGATTGAGTTTGCAGTACTCGTTGCTTGCTTGGGATAATTAATTCCAATCAGCAGTGTTTTCAGGTTGGTGATAGGTGGTATCATTCATTTGAAAAGTGTATAACATACCAAGTTTGTATACACTGGTATATTCCATCTCCTGTGCACTGAATTGTATTTCCAGCCCACTGTCTTAGAGAATTCTTAGTAATTTCCAGTTGAAAATAAAAAAAACAGGGTTCTCTTAGTCAAAATGGTTTAACTATTGGTTTAATATAGTTATAGTTAGTCATATATATACTGTGTGTGTGTGTGTGTGTGTGTGTGTGTGTGTGTGTGTGTGTGTGTGTGTGTGTATATATATATATATATATATATATATATATATATATATATATATATATATATATATAACCCACAGAGTCTTTATATAATAAAAAGTGGGTGTGGGTGTGGTCTGCACTTTATTTTCTCAGAAATAAAGATTTAGGAGAAGATTTAGAAGAAAAAAGTACAGAATAAAATCATCACCATTTAAAGCAAACAGCTATGTGGTCATTTCATGTCATCACATGTTAAATAGTCTTGCTCATATAAAAACATTAAAGCCTTTTAATATTATTAAAACATAACTTATAAAGTCTATGTCTCATTTTGGTATTTCATTAAGGCTGAAAACCATGTAAAAAATATTTAAAAAAAAAACAGCTATAGTTTTCATTTTTGGGTGGTCACAATAAAGTGTGAAGGAGAAAGAGCTTTCCAAACCCCCAGAAAAATGGTAAACTTTGCTAATGGTGTCTATTCCTAACAAATTTGGACAGAAGGAGGCAATGTGCTGTAGTTATCCATAACTGTCTGCATAGCAATCTAATGAAGTACATCCCTGTACAGATTGGTCTGTGGTGGTCTGGCATGTGGCACTATCGCACTATGCTGTACTTACACATACAATTCAGTGCCACATACATTACTGTTCAGAAGATGGAGGTTTGGTTTTCAAATGAGGTACGATGTGTCTATATGTAGTGCTGACACAATATGTTTATACAGTACGTCATGGTTCTGGCTACACAACTAATGGCTCTTTATTCAGACAGTAAATGTATGTTAGGATTTGGATGTTCACAAGAGAGGCGGTTAAAAGTTCTAAAAATAAAACACAAATGCAAATGAGCCTGGCTCTCTTGCCTTGTGGTTTAGACACTTGCTTGCTGCCGGTTCTCTCTCAGCCACCGCCCTGTTACATAAAGCAAATTGGACTTCTTTAAGTAGTCAAATTTAAGCAAATAACCTTTCCCAAGTAATGAATCAAACAATGGCCTGTGAACAAATCCATACATTACTGATGAATTGCTAAATGAAGAAGCGGTAAGATGATAAACAGTCAATAACTTCAAATAGCTCCACTTGGCACTTGCTGAAATGTTTGTCTCTGGATATAGTTTTACCTAAAGATGATATACAAAAAATCTAGTGTGATTGAAACATTTTGGAGGCAACATGTTCAATAATATCCTTTGTTTTTGTTTGTTTATCTGTACATATGTTTCACCATGCCATTTTGGTTTTGGAATTTCATTGTATGTATTGTGGAAAAAGTTCATAAAAAATTATTACAAGGCTGTTAATCGTTTCCATGTTTTAATACAATGTGGTTTGGAACTAAGTCAGCTCTCCCTACAGTGTTAGTTTAGTTCCCTTTCAATTTGAAGATGACCACTAAAACATTGCATATGGGCTATGTCTATCTATTGGTAGGTATTCACTGAGCTCTCTATACCACAGCTGCCAGGGTTACAGTAAGTAACCTAACGTTTTTTTAAATTATTATTATTTATTACCTATGACATGTAGACTATCTTCAGAGAATGAGTGGAACAGGGAGGTAGGTTCTACTGACCACAGACACATACTTGTTTGGGCTAGAAGCAGTTTGTCTAGACCTTACTCAGTGTTAAGAAATTGTTCTTCTCTCTTTGTATGCACTCAAAGATGTTTTACTTAACCTCATCCTTTGCATACAAATACAGCAAAAGGCTTAAACTAAATTCCTCTGTTGTATTACAATGCACCAATGCAACAAGATTACAAGCAAAAACTTGAAGCATGTTTGCGGGTTGGTTTCTGTTTTTTTTTTTTATGTTCTGTATTGCTTGTGTCAAAAGTGGGTACTATCAACTCATAAATTAGGTACAAAGAAAATAAACAACTAACGAATTAATAGGACTTCTTAAATAATGAAAATAATTAACGGAGATCAACTTTTTTGATGTTGCTAATGCTATGAAGTTTTGTTTTAGAGACACAGATTACTTTTCAAACATTGCTTCACCCCGGCCAAAAAGAAAACAATTCCACACACTCTCTTAAAGTAAAAGACAAATAAAAAAGACTAGAAAACACAAAGATCATAGTACTGCCACTCATATTACAAGAGTTTTATCTTCCTTTGTTTCTTATGGAAACTCTTTGTAAAGGTTAAACCCTGAAGTAAAAAAACATCTTCCTACTGGTGGTTTTGTTTTGTTCTTAGGAAAATAGATTAATAAATTAATTGTTCAATATCTGTGGCAAAAGTCAAAACTGAAATGTTGGTATGCTATTCTTAGCACTGAGGCTCCCCATTATTTATTTATTTTTCCTTTTTTTTTAATTTAAGGGTTGGCAATTATTTTTATTGTTTTCTCTCTGATTTAGTAATGTCCAATTATTTTTAGGCTCAACCCACTGCTACCACTCCTGTGCTTTGGGAGGAATGAAGATGAACACATGTTGTCCTCTGAAGTGTGTGCCATCAGCAGGCTGCTTCTTACACACTGCAGGCTCAACATGCAGCCACCTAGAGGTGCAGCATTGGAGGACAATGCAGCCCTGGGCAGCTTAGAGGCAAGCCTGCAGGTGTCTGGCCAGACTACAGGAGTGACTGGTGCATGGTGAGTTGAGGACACCCTGGCCCTCCCTCCCCCTGGGTGGTGCTCAATTGAGTGTTGCCCCTGGGAGCTCCTGTCCTTGGTTGGCAAAGGAATAGCCTGGACTTGAACCGGCAATGTCCAGACTATAGGGCTCATCCTGCACTCCACACGGTGTGCCTTTACTGAATGTGCCACTTGAGAGCACCTGTGGCTCCCCCTTTCTGAATGCCAATTCACTTGAACACTCTCTTTATTATTTAACTCCAACACTGAAGTGTACCACTTACAGTATATGTATACCTCTTGTTCTGACTCAACAGAGATTCATCCCCAAGGCAGACAGAACATTGCTTCTAGATTAAACAAGGTCAACAGCTGGAACAGTTCAGTGCCGCTCCCCTAAAAAAATCATGCAGGTGTGAGACTCATAAAAGCAAATTTATGACATAACAAAGCAAAACTTTGGGTTAAACATTTTTGTTGGGAGAATTTCATGATTAGTTTGAAAAGCTGATTCATGAATAGTCAGACAGAATGCCCTTCAATGTGCATTGTCTTTTTATAAATAGGTCAATAAATCCCTTGCAAAGTTCACAGTGTAATACTAGACAACACTCGTCCTGGGGACCCACTATGTCTGCTGGTTTTCATTCCAACTGAGCGTTCAGTTACTTAACTAGACCCTTAATTGAAATGATAATTTGCCTAATTAGACCTTTTAAATTGTTTTCAGCTCTTTAAATGTTGCAGAGTTCAAGTTACTTACAAAATGTTGCAGCTAACTTGAAATCTGCAACTGTTTAAGAGTTGTAAACAATTTAAAAGGTCTAATTAAGCAAATTATCATTTCAATTAAGGGTCTAGTTAAGTAACTGAACGCTCAGTTGGAATGAAAACCAGCAGACGCAGTGGGACCCCAGGACCGGGGTTGAAAACCACTGACTGACAAGCAGGTTTAGGAGTGAGGAAGCTTGTGTGCTTTGGGGAATGATAACAGACTTGTCAAAAAGGTCTAATATAGTAGTCACAAAATGAGAATATATATATATATATACACACACACACACACACACACACACACACACACACACACACACACACACACACACACACACACAGTGAGCAGCCGGGTAAGAAGGGCATTGGTCAGAGTAGCCACCAAGAGGCCAATGACAACTCTAAAAGACCTACAGTGTTCCATGGCTGAGATGGGAGATACCATCCATGTGTCAAGCTGAGGTACTCAACAAATCTGACCTGTATGGAAGAGTGGCAAGAAGGAATCCATTTCTGAAAAAAATCCATGTAAAATCCTGCTTGGAATTTGCAAAAAGGCATGTGGGAGACTTTAAAAAGAGGTGGCAAAAGATTCTGTGGTCCGATGAAACAAAAATTGAGCTATTTGGCCTAAATGCAAAGCGTTATGTCTCGCGCAAACCCAACACAGCACATCACCCAGGTAACACCATCCCTACTGTAAAGCATGGTGGTGTCAACATCATGCTATGGGGATGCTTTTCATCAGCAGGGACTGGGATGGAGATTCAGCAGGACAATGACCCTAAGCACACAGCCAAAGCTACACTGGAGTGGCTTAAAAACAAGAAAATCAATGTCCTAGAGTGGCCCAGTCAAAGCCTGGACTTGAATCCGATTGAGAACCTGTGTCAAGACTTGAAGATTGCTGTCCACCAACAACCCCCATCCAACTTGACAGAGCTTAAACACTTTTGCCAAGAGGAATGGCCGAATATTGCACAATCCAGATGTGCAAACCTGGTAGAGACTTACCCCAAAAGACTCACAACTGTAATTGCTGCCAAAGGCGGCTTTACCAAGTATTGATTCATGGGGGGGGGGGGGGGGGGGGGGGGGGGGGGGGTACTTATCTAACCAAGACATTTCATTTTTTTTATTTTTTTCATTAAATGTTGTTTCGCAATAAAACAAAATTCTCTTGCATCTGCAAAGTGTTGAGTAGGTTGTGTAAATTGAAGGAAAAAAATCCCATTTAAATGTATCAAGATTTCAGGTTGTAACACAACAAACTGAAAACGTCCAAGGGGGTGAATACTTACTATAGGCACTGTGTGTGTACAAACTATATAGGTATATATATATATATATATAACTATATATATGTGTATATAATATATATATATATATATAATATATATATAGGAATCCCCAAACAGATAAACTATCCACTCTTTAAAAAAGGCAATAATTTTAATAAGCAAGACTTTGTAGAAGTGCAGTGGCATTTTCAAATATTACCGTTTACGATCAATGCAGAATTGCAGTATGAATAGGAGGGATATTTGTTTTTCATCTTACCCCTAAAAATAGGTTTCTTCAATGGCAAAATGTTATCAAAACTAGTACAACACAGCAGAAATCATGTTGTCGTATATATATATATATTATATATCTATAATATATATATATTCTAATATAAATATAAACTAAAGAAACTTTTTTTTTTCAATGCCTGATCAAGACATTGAAAAATGTATCTTGTTGAAACTTCCATCAAATGAGCTAATTTTATTTTTACTATTATTTATATTTTAAGAAAACCTTGGGTACTATAGGTCTGGCCCCCTACTTTTACATTTATTATGTCAAGTTTATTTTGGAACCACTACTGTCTATCAACATAGAAATAACAAAAAAAGATTGTCACACTTCTTTTGCTTTTAAAGGTAGTGTGAAGTAAGCTCAGTCACAGACCATGGATAAACAAAGCGAGGCAGCTCAGACTGAGTTTTATTTCCCTTCATAAAATGTCTGGTAGAAACTGAATGGGGTGGGAAAAAAAAGAAAGAAGAGAAGTTCACGCCAGAATAAATCTCACTTACCATTGTTAGCATTGACAGAAGATGAATTCCACTGGCTTTCGACAGCATGTGATGCCAGTAGTCTCACACTAGACAGCAATAGTGTTACTTCAAGAAACAATACAATACAGCTATTTCTTTAAAAATCAATTGGTGCATGCACTCCACTTACATTCTAAACTTCAATATATACTATTAAACATATTAAAGGAGTGTAATGTTTTCATTTGTCTCTGGGACTGGCTTGAAAGCACTTTCAAATCAGACTCATTTATTCCCATCTGCAGCAGGTCAAGATCAATTAATTTTTTGATTAGGACTGTCATCTCCAGTTATGACTGTAGACTGGCAGAGCGTGTTCCCTGCAACTCGCTCTGACAATGGACACAGGTTTTAAATGTTGGAGTCTGGACTGCATGAAATATAATATGTAGGGAAAACATGAGGGCATGAATGAGTTATACCTTCAGGGAAATATTGGAGGTTAACAAAATATGTTATAAATAGCAGTTAGAGGGGGAAAAAAAAAAAAATTCCTTTTGTGTAATGTCCGATTGCAGATTGGATTGTGGATTGCAGACTGTTGATGCAACTGAGAGTTGAATATTAATGTTTATGTTTACAGATTGGTTTCATAGCTCAAATGGAAAACAAGCCATGCAAAAGAAATAACAATAAAAAAAGGAAAAATAAAGGAGAGACTGCTTAGTTTACTACATCAGTGAAGATAATTCTGAGAATAAATGCAAGAGAAAACTTTAGGAAAACACCAGTGATATAAACCACTTCTTGATAATGTTAATGTGAATCGTAATGTATTCAATGTTGTGTATATCCTGATTTCATAGACTGGAACTGATGAAAATAAGTGTTGGCCTCATTATTCATGGTGAAGTCAACTCTTGATTTCTCAGGTTACTACAATAAATGTACCACAGCTGTGAAATAATGCCTTTTAATACATATTTAGGTTGTAATAAATTGTTGTTTATGATAAGAGCAATGTGCTGTTTTAATAACATTTTATTCACTTTCATATAGTTATTATTTGTACATTACCGGGACTGTTTAGTTTTCATCAGGCAACAGCAAAAGTTTTCCTCGACATTGGCAGACTCTTCTGATTTAAAATGGGACATTATAGGTTTGGTTGTGAAATCTTACCACCTCTTAACCAGTTCAGAGCAAATTTCCAAATAAATATATCTCTGGAGTCTGGTTTTGAGTTCTCATGTTTAGGAAACACAAATCAAACTGTATTATAAAAGTCATTTTTATTATAAAGAACATATACACACTGACTTTGTAAATGGAAGATTTCAAATAAACACAGATGAGCTGTTCTTTTTGTATATGAGTTAAAGTAGGACTATATAAATATGCTAATTAATCTTGAAAGACTGTAGATGTCTTATTTTTTTTTTTGTATTTTGTGACTCCTCCGTTAGACTATGTTAACTATTTTTATTTATTTTCTTTTTTTCAAGATTGGAATGTTTGTGTGCTGTTCCTGGGCATTTTTTGTGATTAATATGTACATGTTTTTTTTCAAAATAGCTGTGTTAGGAAAAACCCTTATTACTTTTACCAAAATAACTGTTTGTAGGCATCTAAGTGTTGGGATCCCTGCATGTAATTTCAGTGCCTGTCTGGTATAGTTAAGCAATAAGTTAAGTGTCCAATGAGATAAGTCTCCTGAATGGAAACAAAATAAGACAAAGTGAAGATTTTTATACGAGTGACAGAAACGGTTGTCTCCAAGTGCACTCGATACAGCCAAAGTTTTGGGTTTTAATTTTTTAATTAAGTTATTTGCTGCTTCCACTCTGTGTTTGATTGCAACCAAATCAGTAATTTGGCTTGTCAGCAGCCTACTGTCACTATCCTGTCAAAGGGACACTTTGTCAAGTTTTGTTATCATGGGATAAAGGATTTAATGGGATATAGGATTATATATATATCTATATATATATATATATATATATATATATATATATATATATATATATATATATATATGTATGTATGTATGTAGGTATATATATATATATATATATTATATATATATATATATATATCTATATATTATATATATAATCAAATTAAAAAATAACTTATGTGTGATTATATGAAAGATATTATATTTTTCAAAGAAAGCTGGGAACAGTAATTAGGAATAATACAACGATGCTATTGATATCAACATCAAGGTTAAAATGGGCCAGGGAAATCAATGAATATAGAGGGATATTTGTTGAATGGTCCAATCAGTAGATACTGTACTTTATTATACACATTAAGCAATGACAAGTAGTATGGATCGTATATTGTCTGTGCATGTTTGTTTTTATCTGTGAAGGACAGTCTTTAATCTTGAAATCTGGCACATTGTTGTCTACATGCAACAAAATAGTTGTGGTTTCTCCAGCTCACTTTAGTCCTGTGAAAGGCATGAGGACTTTTCTTAACAACGATACTTAATAATCGCAGACCACCAAGTCCCCATTGTCCCTCACCTAAGAAATCATTGGAAAACCTTTTAAGAAACTCCAAACATCATTATCCTATTAAGTGATGGCCTCAGTAGTTCAATTATGCAGGTTTTGTATGAGATCAGTTGTTCTCATAAACTAACTCCTGAATAAAACAGCTAAGCGCACTTAAGAAATTGTGACGGTCTCATGGCAGTTTCAAGACATATTGTTGAAAACTTCTATTATGCAAGTAGTATATACTGTATGTGAATCCAACAAATACAATACACTTTCTTCTTTCTTCCTTTTTCACTTTGTGTAAAAGTTACACATGGAGCTAATTACAACTGAATTATGTAAGAAACGATATATTGATTAAAAAAATGAGGTCAAGCATGTCATTACTAAACCTTTAGTCTTTGGTGTGATAGATTTATGCTAAGATTTCTGTTTTTATTAGGAACACTTTTTTTCATGTCCACTGTTCAGACACCATTGCACCATCGGTTATCTCCCTACATTAGTTGTTTTCATTCTGGAACTGTGCCGTTTTCAATTTACTGTTAAAATTTAGTTTGGGGGCTCATTTAAAAAAGAAATTCTATCTCTTAAAATTTGAATTCCAACTCTTTACTCATTTGAATTATTAAAGCTCTTTTCACAAAATAAACAAGTCAGACATTTCCTTGAGCGTTTTAAAACTACTATATATATATATATATATATATATATATATATATATATATATATATATATATATATATATATATATATATGTGCTTCCAAAATACACACTTGACTGTAATAAAATAATACTTGCTTGTCTTTAAATACATTACCTACTGTTTCATTTTCTTTAACTTTGTTTTCTGCATCAGAATGGTGTTTTAAATGCTTCCAATTGAGTACTTTTTCTTTTAGCACAGGAAGTATATCTTTAATTTATTGTATATGTTAATACCCTAGTGTTTTGAATATTTGTTTGTTTATTTACACATGTTCTAAAAACTGAATAAAGAGGTAAGGTCAGGCTAATGAAGTTTCTTTTATGTGATCATCTTTTTTTAAAGCTGTAGTGTCTCACAGTCATGTTCATGTTTACACATCATCATCCCACAGTTTGGCCTTCTGTACACTCACTCCAACCATGGATACAGTACCTTTACATAATGCATATGTTACGGTAAAAATTAGAATCTGGAACCGGTAACTGTCAACATTTACCAAGTAAATCGGAAAGTGTCCAAAATTAGGAAGAATTATATTGCTTTTTGGACATTTATGATGTACAGATATTATTGGTAAATGTCCATAATTATGAAGAAATATATTGCCTTTTGGTCATTTAACTAAAGCTTATTGGTAAAGACACTTGGCTGTTCTTGAGATTTACCACTAAATGTCTGCAGTAAAGCATAACCTTGAGATATGCCAATATTCTAACTTTTACCGTAACATAGACATAATTTCCAAAGTATTTAAAGAACACACTTGTGGACATATGAACTTATACAACATAAATATTTCCTGAAGGAAGGAGACACACATTTACTGTATCTAAAACACACTGCCAGCACATCTGTAAGTTTGTTTTTGGAAACTTGTGATCAAAGTCTAATGTTTTCTAGACAAATGTAATGTATAATGTTAACATCTGCAAGTTTGTCTTGAGGTTTTCGTCATTACACTAACATACTTTCAAAACGAATGCCATCATATTGGTAAACAGGATTAAGCTCGGGATTAAACAGGAAGGAAAAGTCTCCCACCCTCAACCTCTGGTACTAGTCATAACAGTGTACTGAATATCCAGTTTACATGAGGGAACTAGTGACATCACCCAATACAATATATACATATGGACTCCAGGATCTTAAATAAGTGTATAACAACTTGGTATTTTGCAATTTTGCATTTTATATTGCAGGTTATTGTATGTGTATGTACATACTACAAATTAGATTCATGCCACAAACATAATAATCACAAAAAGAAAAAAAAAAGATTAGTTAAAATTGGAACATCACAGAAAAAAAGTTTTTTTTTTATTCAAACCCTAGTATTTACTAAAGAATGTCTAGCATTTTCAACCCCTCCCTGATTACCCTTTATGCTGTACGCACCATAAAACAACCACAAATCTCTTCTTGTCTTGTTATGCCGTAATTATCACTCTGTTTCAATTTTCTTACTTGCTGTAAATTTGAAACAAGCTTAGACATTTTTCATTTCAGGGCAAACATAATGCTTGTCTGACACTGCACACCCCAAAGACACTGTGTTGTTTTACATCCTGTTATTGGCATTTGATAATATTTAGATGACTCCCCAAACTATGACAAATAGGGTATTTTTACATACATGGTGTGCAATAAATCCATGTGTTAAAATGTTAAGAAAAATAATGTTCATTAGATTACCTCAAATAATTATTTTTAAAAAATGGCATTTTTTTGTTCACTATAACATGAACTTTGGTACTGTATTATATACATTGTTTTGTTTTTCTTTTAAACCTGTTAGCATCTGTTACAGTGAAATCCCTCTATTATAATAACTAAGGGGACAAAGTGAAATTATTTTAATGGAGAACTTGTCCTAAAAGAGGGAGATATTATCTGAGTTACTATAGTGTAGGCTGGACTACATTATGGTTTAGCATTTTGCCATTGCCTGTCAAATCCATTCTGCCCACTGCTGAATAAACATAAAATTGATGGATTTAATTAAGTATCATATGAATAAAACTGTTCTAGACAGTGATTAAAGAACTATGTGTGACCTTGTGCTCCGTCCTTCAGGTAAGACATAAAAACTGATGTCCTTATAATAATAATAATATTAATAATATAATAATAATAATAATAATAATAATAATAATAATAATAATAATAATAATAATAATAATAATAATAAAGTATTATATTATCTCTGAGACATATAACCTTAACAGTAACTTCCAGTACAGGATCTCACACATATTTACTGTACATGTATCTGCCACTTTGGAGTTTTAAATTACATACCTTAAGACTCTAGACATTACAAATAAGAAAATGTTTGCTCATAATAGCATTAAGTTATATTTTGCACACAATATAATGTAACAGGGTTTTAATCTGAATGTAGAATTAACAATTCCCTGCAGTAAAACCTCCTTATTAATTTTGCAGGTTACAGGAATGTTACATCGAACTTGATATATTATATTATATATATATATATATATATATATATATATATATATATATATATATATATATATATATATATATATATATATATATAATATATTGAAACATGAGCAAGTGTGACTATACAGCACTGTACAAAAACTGTTATGACTATAAACCTTGCTGATAAAAATCTAAAGACATTTCCAGAGTAAACAAACCCCTCAGGCTGTAAATTTGCAAAAGACACACCAAAAAAATGCACCATACTTTGTGCACAAGAGGTTTTTACTCTCATTAACTGAACAATCGTGCCATGACTTTCACTTATTGCAAATTAATTAAATACTGTAGGCAGCTTTATGTGTTAATGATAGCTTTTGTTTATAATTGAGTCTGTCTAAACAAAACACAAATAACAGATGAATAAATAGATACTGTTGTATCTGTATAAAATTTGCAAACACTATGTATGCCAAGTTTCTTGGTTCTTCTGTAGGGGTACTTCTATAAAGGTGGTTGTTATTGGTTGGTTGGCATCAGTCAGAACCAATTACAATTACAAGGGTTTACACAAGATGGAAAGCATGTACAGTACTGTACATTTAATAAATGCTGTAGTTTATCTTCAAAACTTTGAAATCAAACATATTCCAGTCTTTAAAGATATATAGTTATAGTGTTCTGTACACTTATTCTGTGGCATAAGTTTGAATTCCCTTTATAGGTTGTTGTACATACCTAAAACCCCAACAAATCTAAACTACAACACATTCTAAGGAGTAAGTAGAGGTATAGAAAACATTGCTTGACTTAGTTTTACATAACCCTAAAGTACTAAACAAATTATGCTGAGAACTTATAACACATACAATATACTGAAGGGAGCCAGCTGGAGAGCAATACACTGGTTACTGTTTAATGGGAACTACTTCATGGGCGTCAGACTGTCCACATCTACATAAACCTGCGCTGTATGCAATGCCTAAAATGCAGTCATAAAGTCCACTAGCCAATCATAAATACTTCATACTATAGTGTATATTCTAAAATCCACTCCGGTTTTTCTTTTTTTTTTTTGTTTGTTTGTTTGTTTTTTTTTTGAGGGGGGGGGGGGGGGGGGGGGGGGGTGGTTCCCTTACCATGAATATTGCTGGCACTGATTTTAACTGTTTTCAGAATGTTTCGTGTAAAATACAGTGTCCCGAGTCGAGGAAAAAAAAAAAAAAAAAAAATCGTTTTGGTCATTTCGTATTTCATTAATGTGCGTCGGGTCAAGTCTATTTTACTCTTCTAATTTTCCATAAAGCCATTTTAACCAAAACAGCTTATCAAAAGCATATTAACATACAGTAAAGTCGCATAACTTTCTTTTAGACTACTTGTAACCAGCAAACCCATGCGATGCCCGAACCTGAACAGCCCACCGCTCCAGCAATCTCTGCATGTGTGTGTTGCAGCGTTCTTTTGAAACCCACCCCCAGTCTACAGACTGCACTCTGTGATTAGTCAGTGAGATGTCGTCACCAGCACTCTTGAGTTTTTTTTTTTTTTTTTTTTTTTTTCTGTAAATGGATGGGGTTGTCCTGGTTAATACACAGTTCAACAGAGGCCAAAAGATTGGAACAGCTTCTGAATGCTCGTTAGTTTCGACTTTTGTTGGACATTACGAATGCTTGGCAGTTTCAGTGCTGCAGAGACAGAGAGCTTCCACTGCTGACACTAGGGCAAGAAGAGGGTTACTTTTAGCAAGGCGTGGATTTTTTTTTTTTTTTTTTTTTTTTTAATTTTTTAATTTTTATCAAGTTTATTTTCTCTTGATTCAAGGGGAACCATATGTCATATTTTTTCTCGCAATGGATTATATTTATTTAATGCTGTCTTATCTTGTCAGTTTGATATTTTTGGATTCCTGGGTGCATGCAGCAAAAACTCAAGGTAAATTTTGCTTTCGTTATATATTTTTAAATGCATTTAGTTTTTAATCCTGATTTACAATTTCGCCATATTTCTGTTATATTAAACTGGAAAAATAATGCTAACATGTTACATTCCCTATGTCATTTAGCAAAATCGTTGGAATCTTTGGAATTTGCATAAAAATAATATGACAGATCTGTGCTGTTATTAGTTATTATTATTTTTATTATTAAAAAAAATCAACAAACCAGTTTATTTTGGCAGAGTTTTCTAGTATTTGCATAACTGAGCTTTGATCATTTTAAATAAACCCACATTACGGAACAGATTTCCAACTCCTAAACCATGGAGACATGCAATAAGACACCTTTTGACAGGTGTGCATTTACTGTACTCCCAGCGCGTTTAGTGAAACATTCAATTTAGCTTTTTTGTAATTATCCAAAAATGTATATTATCAACATTTGGTGGGAACTCAGAATATATTTTTGTAGCTGGACTATATAATGAAAAGGCGTACTAATAATAACAATGTATTTGGAAGGCGTTTTGTTAAGAAATGTTAATTACAATATGTTTTAAACAGATAATTTGGTATCAGCTTAATGTAACGCCATAATTTTGCATTATGACTTTACCAAACAGGCAGTCCATATATCTTTATGAACAACAATAACAGCAATAAACACATAAATAACAATACATACTAGTTCAATGGGTTCAGACTATTATTGTTTTTCAGAAAACTTCATTTTTGAGTTTGGACATTTGCTTGGTAAACTATGGTAGTCATTACAAGTCATTCAAATTTCCAATTAATATATCTACCTTTTTTTTTTTTTATTGTCGCAGCAAACCTCTCTGGAAAGCTAAATGAATATGGGCTAATTGTGCCATTTAGTACAGATTCCCACGGTCGGTATATTTCTCACGTGCTTTCAGCAACTGGAAGAAATGAAGGTGTTTCGATTTCTGGCCGGAGGAGGGTGGCACGGAGCGCCCGGGACCCTTTCCAATTCACCTCATCTGGCCAGCATTTGTTTTTCAATGTCACAGTCTTTGGAAAGGAATTGCACTTACGCTTAAAGGCCAACAATAAGCTGGTAGCCCCTGGTGCCTTTGTGGAATGGCAAGAAGATTTTGAGGAAATTTCCAAGGAAGCGATCCATGGAGACTGTGCATTTAATGGGGATGTAACTCACATGCCAGGGACTACCGTGGCAATAAGCAACTGTGATGGACTGGTAAGTTGTCTGTCTTGTTGAAAATTCATGAATTAAGATATTCTTTCTTCATGCTTCATGTCTTACTTTTTCAGACACTGTTAAATACTGTATTTACATTGACGTAATTTGGATGTTATGGATTAACCACGTAGCAAAGCAAATAGGCGATGTTTTGTTTTTTGTTTTGTTTTTATCTGTGGTTTATTAAAGATTGGGTGCAATATACCCTTTTGTACGTGATGTAACTTGTCTCAGAGCAACCCACTATTAGTTATTTAATTTTGCCCATGGGAAACTCTGAGAGCAAAACCCCACAACTTACAGGCTCTCCAATACCTGCTCAAGAGCAATAAACCACAGGACTACACAGTATTTTAATATTCGCCTGTCCCACAAGCCCTTAGCGCTGTGTGCTAATTAGCTTTAAAACAAGTTGCATATTGCAAGTTAAAGAGAATTGCATGACTTGGTGCTGAAACAGGAATCGCAACAGACACTTGAATTGTTTGTCTACACATAAATACATCTTGTAGTAATTGTTTTCTAAACTGTTTGCAAATCCTACTATTGTTAGAGAGTGACTTAAGGAATAAACACGGTAGTGAATAAGCTTCTGTCTTGTGTGCTCTGCATAATTTGCTAATGAACTTACCGTATAATTGCAGTACTATGAACTTTGTTTTTGTTGCATAGATTTTTCAGCTAACATAGGCTTGGTTTACATGCACGTGAAAATTGACTCTACAGTCATGACTGTGTGACGTTGTCACGCGAATACATCGTAAAACAGGAAAAGGACCCCACCCCCAACAGACAGAGGCAGACAGACACACACACAAAATGTACATTTATGGAGTACTTTAACACTAGAACCGCCGCGGTTATACTCATACCTGCAACCGCCGGCAGCAGTCATTATATCACGGTACATTTTAAACATCATCAATAGTAAAATGAAAGACAAAATATCGGATACAACTCAAAAGTTTTATTCAAGCATATCATATCAAACACCTGCTGTTTACCACATGTAAAGCACTACTTCAAAACATGAAAAACTATAATAAAATAAACATTTCAAAAGAAACTAGTGTGTAAACAAGTTTATGTACATGCACAGTTGTGTGTGTGTGTGTGTGTGTGTGTGTGTGTGTGTTTGTGTGTGTTGGAAATGTAACCAGACAAACATGTAGCTAATGTGCGGCGTGATTCAGAATGTGCGCGACAACACGTGAATTAATTTCTATTGGTAAATGTTCTTATCTTCATAACAACCGACGAGGCTCTCCTCAAGCTATTCAGTCGTTCTTTTCCTACTTAGTAAGCAGGCACGGATATTTAAATATCCCCTCCCCTAAATGACTATGAATTGAGTAATCTGCATTGGTACGGACGATTTTTTTTTGCATAAATCAGAACTGCATAGCAACGGATTTCCTGGAAAGTGGAAAACTGACATGACTTCTGCATGTAAACGCCGCCATAGACGCACGCATTATCACTCACTGCTTGTTTGTGTCTCGTTACATTTCCGACACAAGCACGATTCCTGCTCCGGTTTGCATGGGTTTTTACAGCTGTTTTTATTGTGAGAAAGCGAATGATCCTGCCCTTAAAGTCGCACTGACCAAAGGACGTTCTTTTGCTCACACGTCACACAGCCCTGACTGTAGAGTCGATTTTCATGTGCATGTAAACCCAGCCATACACAGTACTTTATTTATGTGAGATACCTTTGTTGGGAACATTTCTCTTTCAATGGTCTTTATGAGATTTTCCTAAGAGGATATACATAGCCAGGCAGTTCCACCCGTATTAAAAGTAATTCATTTTTATTAATTGTCAACATTTGTAAGTATTTGTGATGTACAGTTACAGTTATGAACTGCTAATTACCAAGATCTAAGTCTAGTTGGGAGTAATCTGACAGATTTGGCTTTATACTTTACATGGTGGCAAGAATTGAGAGTTTACAAGTGAAGAAGATTAACATATTTGCACTGTATAAAAAACGGGGAAAGTGACCAAAGTTTGATATAAATAGAAAAATGTTATTTGGTCCTTATCCAAGAAACAGCCACACTATTTTTTTTTTATCAGCAAGTGGCAATTTACACTTCATCTAAATTTCTTCAATTCGAATTAGGCACCATCTCTGGATTGCATCAAATAAAACTATATTGTGTTATGCAGCACAGTAGACAAAATAACCAGCATAATTATGTTTCCCCTCATTTAGTTCCCTACTTAGTTATAATAACACAATATAGTACCATAGTTTAAAGGCTCTCGTACTGTTTATTAGGGCTGCCTATATTATATTTAGATATTTTAAAATATGCACTTGATGTTTTAACCCTTTCTTTACAAAATGTTTGCAGGCTTATTCATCACGATGTTCTATTGACTGCGTACGTAATAAAGACGTTTACTTCTAGGCTCTCTAGAAATTATGATTTTAAAAGCATACACAGTGTGTTTGTCATTCTTGTTAGATTGAACAGTCAACAGTGATGGTACAGTCAAACTGCAGGCAAAAGCAAAACTGGGTTTCCAAACTATAGATCAAATCAGCATGTTGGCCATTTCCAATTGGAGTTGATGCTTCATATATTGACATGAAGAAGATCTATATTGAGTTTGACCTTAACTGCTAGAAGTTTAGATACTGTACTGTTGTGGAATCCCTTTGTTAAAAACATGCTATGTTTCTTTGGTTGATAACCAACCCTGTAGATCAATCAAATACCATTTGCTATCTGTGACATTACAGATATCTGTTTATTTGAACCTCAAAATATATTTTATAAAGACAGATCAAAGGTCCAGTATAAAACAAGACATTTAATGCACTAATTTTTATTGTCACAAAGTTGAGACCTAAAACAGTTGTAATACAGTAGTTTAAATAAGTGGCAGATGGTTGTGTACTAAACAATGATTAAGGAATGTGTTTAGGACAGTAGAGGCACAGCCAGCTATATTATGAAGTGGAGGTGCATTTTGTTTCTGTATGCAAGCTCAACACTGAAACATGAACATTTAAAAAATGAAACTTGTCACCCAGGATGTACAGAGTATTACCAAGTGCAGGTATGGGATTGTAATTAGGGGGCCTTTTACATCACTGACCTTTTCAACCTCACCCAAGCTCGGGCAAAATGCCATAAATATATGTCCATTCTTCAACTGGGTTATCTCTTGGGACTCTGAGTGAAGTGCTCTTTTTATACTCGTTGAATGGGATTGGAGCCACCTGGGTTATTTTCAGATATGACCCAGCTGAACTTAGAAAATAAATTAAAGCTAATTTCTCTTTGCAGCATATGTAGTGCTTGTCCTCTTTGAGAAATGCTTAAAAAGTCTCTGACAGTAATGACACAACTAATAAATGCTATTTTATCTTACATTCAGTGTGCTTTTTAAGGCGTCTATGCATAACTTATAAAAAATATTTTTGTAACATGTACAGCCATGTATACCTTTCAGCTTCTTTGTTAAAAAAAAAAAAAAAAAAAAAATATATATATATATATATATATATATATATATATATATATATATATATATATATAGACACACACACACACACTCACACACACTGTGGGTTGCATAAGTATTCAACCCCTTTGCTACTGCAGCCCTAAATCAGCTCAGGTGCAAATGATTAGTTTGAAAGGTCACAAAATTTGTGAAATGGTTTCAACCTGTGTGTACTCAAAGTAGTTTAACTTGTAGATAATTTCCCTCAGGTATATAAAGACTTTCAAGCTGCAACTCACACAGTGATCCAGCAAAGCAACCATGAAGACCAATGAGCTTTCGAAACAAGTCAGGGTTAAAGTGGTACAGAGGCACAGAGCAGGAGAAGGGTACAAGAAAATTGATTATCTTACCCTCTCAGCACAGTGAAGTCCATCATTAAGAAGTGCAAGATGCATAATACCACCCAGACACTACACAGATCAGGTCGCCCTCCCAAACTGAGCAGCCGGGCAAGCAGGAGACTGGTTCGGGATGTCACTCTGAAGCCAACAATGACCTTGAGAGATCTGCAAGGTTCTGTTTGTGAGATGGGAGTCAAGTGTTCACACATCAACAATAAGGCGGTCCCTACACAAAGCTGGCCTGTATGGACAGCTGGCAAGAAAGAAGCCATTACTCAAAAAGGCTCATCTTAAAGCATGTATGGAGTTTTGAAAAAGCATGCAGATGATACTGCAGACATGTGGAAAAAGTTTTTGTGGTCAGTCTAAATTCCAAGCATTATGTCTGCAGCAAGTCCAACACTTCGCACCACCCAGTCAACACCATCTCAACTGTCAAGCATGGTGGTGGCAGCATCATGTTATGGAGATGCTTCTCTTCAGCAGGGACTGGGAAGCTTGTCAGGATAAAGGAGAGAATGGATGGTGCAAAGTACTGGCGAATCCTTGAGGAAAACCTGAGTCAACCAAGTCTCTGAAACTTGGGAAGAAAGTTTCAGAAAGCCATAGACATACTGGAGTGGTTGAACAGGAAGAGAATTAATGTTCTTGAGTGACCCAAAGTCTTGACTTGAATCCAATCGAAAATTTATGATGAGACTTGAAGATTGCGATCCATCGATGATCCCCAATTTTTCAGTGAACAATGGAAAAAAATATCACCATCCTACTGTGCAAAGCTGGTAGAGACCTATTCAAAATTGTGTTGTGAGAAATATGATTATAAAGTGTAAACCTTTACCCTTTTAATCATTTAAAAATCACACCAACCTTCTCCATATTACTTGTTGTTTCCAGTCTTGTTAATAGAATATCTGTTGACCAAAAATTAGCAGAGCTACTGTAGATGCTTGGTGATAGCTTCCTGGGAGTAAGGAGTTGCACATATGTACTATATATTTCCCACTGAAGATATAAATATGAAACATCTAGTTCGGGGTCTCAATTTTAGATGAGACCACAGCTGGAGAACTAAGTCTTCATTTTTTATTTTACTCTACATACGACTTATATTTGTTCCCATTTATCAAAAACCATATCATGTATGACCTGAACAAATGCCATGGCTTACATAGAAATGAACCGTAGAGAATACTCTTTACCAAGAACCATAGGGATACAAATATTGTTATTTTCCAGGAAAATGGTTGATTTCCTAAAATAAAATGAAAAAAAAAATGCTGTAATTTCAGTGGTGTTTCTTTGCTTTTATGTTGAATACATGTTAAATATTAGCTTAATATTAGAAATATTTTGTTGCCTATTTTTTGCTGACTTAGAGGAGTGTTGCCTGTAATTGCCAGCTTTATTTTGGCTTTCCTTGTGACTCTCAGACTCTTTCCATTTGCCATGCCTCTCAGTGCTCCCCACGCCAAGACAAACCCCCAGCTACAATCAGATGATAAGTGTGGTTTCACATCATTCCTACTTGAATAACAGAGCTCTGCCAACACCTGGTTCCAAGTATGACTTCTTCAGCTTATATAGAGCCTAGAACCTGTTTCATGCAATTCTGTAACATATTTGTGTAAGGGGTTGCACAAAACCAAGATAAAAGATTTAAAAAAAAAGATTAAAAAAATTAAAATTGGCTGTATGCTGTATATCAGGTTTGTGTTAGATAAAAGTAAGGTTCTCAAGAGCAGTGTTATCTAATGGTTTTCACACCATTAGGAAGAAAGTTACCTGTGTTGTTAGTGACAAAGTGCACCAGTGGTGTTGCTCATTAGTACTTTTAGAATTCCCACCCACTGCTGTTACTGTTGTAATCTTACATTAGGCTATGCAAGAAACAGTTTTCTCATCTTGGCTTGGTAACTGGACAATGGGACAATTGCTTGCATTCTTTATAGACCTATGAATGGTCAACAGAGAGCTTTGTAATCCATGGCTGCGCCATACCTTTCTTCGGTACAATCAGTTTTAAGTCTCATCCGAAGGATCAGATACATTTCATAATATCAGTGTACTGTATTGTAAGCATGTTTTATAACATGTTTATAGTTCTACAAACTGGTGTTCTGTTTATACATACAAGTTGTAAAATGCTCTGAAGGTTCAGACCTACATTGGCAATGTTTGCTCCAAACCTTTGAAGATTAAAATATACCCTTTGTTACACCCCACGATGGCAGATTATTCCGTGTCTAACTTTAGCAAACACCTATCAAAAAATTATGTGATGCTTTGGTTGCTTGGACCCGTCCTCCAGACTAAAGTGTCTGTTTGCCTCTTTTTATTGATTCCATTTACAATATCATGCAATATGGATGGTTTCAATAGCTGTTTGCACTGAATGTACGTAGTGGGCAGGTGTCTCCGTATGGGCTAAAGCAGCATGCAGTTGCATTTGGGAGTGCTAACTATTCTTAAAAACTACTCAGTAGATCTCCTATCCTGCCTCCATAATGTTAATACTTAATCTGAAGATTGACATGTATGTTTTTTTCATTGAGGGTGTGTAAATGACAGGGATGGGCTTTCTACTTGTGAAGTACATAATGGGTGGTTTTGGTAACAGTTTGCTTTGAGTATTTGAGTGTGGAAATCATTTATTGACTAGTGTCCTAGTCTGGGTTCAGTGAACATTGATCCTTACCCATTCCAGTACAGTATAGAACTATGCACTATGCATTACTATATATATATATATATATAGTATGTAATGGCCATCCTTTTGCTTCAGACACTGCTATCATTTTTTATTTTACACACTGTAACAGCTCCTTTGGCATGAACCCAGATTGCAGAAGGATCTAGTGACATTTGTCAGCTGCCCTCTGTACTGTTGCCTTTACAACGGATGAGGTGAACACTTGCTTGAAATTCATATGAGGAAGAATACATGACATCACAGAAATGCCTGCACTAAAACATCTTGGTCCATTGCCCAACTCCAGAGCAGTCTGATTGTTCATCACTGGCATCTGACGCAAGAAAGACAGGTGGAACATGCCATAAGGGAATAACCAGTTGCTATTATTACCAGTCTGTTTGCACTGGCTTTTCAGTCAAAAAGTATGAATGCACTTCATGGACAGATGGGTTATACTGTAAATACTGTACTAACCTTATTCCTGTTGCAACACCTGATACCTCACTTGAGCTATATTTTGGAATCATATCCCACTTCACATGAATTAATTTTATGCATACTATTTCTGCCACATATCTGGAAGAGTTAAAACTAGATGAAAAAGACTTAATTCCTAATAATCCCCTGCTCTGGAGACCTGTCCTGCAGTATTATTTCACTCTAACACTGCTGAGTGAGCAGAGTTTAGCTCTTAACTCATTTTAAAACCCATTGATCCCCTAAATGCATAATAGTGCCAACAAGTGCCCTTTTCCCTTTTCTGAATCATGGAATATTGAAAACAAGCAAATACATAGATCTTCCCAAAGTATATGTATTATTGTATATAAGAAAATGTCAGTTCTTAAAACTGTTTTGTATATTTTCCTTGTTAGCCGCAAATATAATTTATATAATCATAATAATAATAATGATAAAAAACAGAAATTAATTAAGAAATCCTCGATGAACATTCTCATGTTGTTGTGTCCCATTGTGTTTTAACTGACATCTCCAAAATCATAATGATAATACTGTGCAGGGTCATTTAGATGGTTTCTGTCAAGATCATTAATGTAGAAAATTAGAAATTTTCATATAACATACATGGCAATACAGCAACAAAAATAATTTGCATATGTTAAAAACACATGGGAATATGCGGGGACAACTTACCCTCCCATACGTTATGTATATTATAACTTTCTATTCTTTCTTTCTATTAAAATGCATAGCAGTTTACTTGAGTGATAGACTTCCTAGCTGAAATGTCCTTTCACAGTTGAGGTTTTAGGGGGCTTAAGTGCATTCACATATGTGGCTGAAAAGGAAGAGTTTTGTCATAAAACGAGTGTTCAGGAGAGCATTTATCAGTATGCCATCTATAAAGAGGTATGTGAAAAATGCAGTGAGCAAGGGGTGGGGCTTGGCTGGAGATACAGTACTGAGTGTCATTTTGCGAATCAGTGCCTTTTAAACCTGTAAAATAAAGGGCGCGTGTGAAAATAAATTGGACCTGATGCGACTGACAAGCACTGAATAAATGGACTGCTAAGGGTTCATTTCTGCATTGTTCCAGTTGCTACCTCTTAAAACTGACATTGTTTGATCTACTACAGTTGTGCTTAGCAGCCGTAGCTCTGTTATGCACTCGACCTATTAGGAGAGTGGTTTGAGCAAATAATAAATAACATGATGGATGTCTTTCATCCTGCCACACACAAATACAGTATAATACACGATAATAATAATAATAATACATAAATATGCACAAGGAGAGGGCACCCCATCACACTCTCCCCCAGCACACATGGCCCAACAGCCACCTCCACCCTTAAAATCCCAAAAGTCCTTTTTATAGTTTAGGGGTGGGAACGGAGGATTCCCTTGGCCTCCTAGTGGCAACTCAAGCTGCAGCACACTGGCAACCACGGCCCGTATTAAGCAAACGATAACCCCCGTCGGGGGCATGCAGATGTCCCCAGGTGAAGCAGTGCCGGCGACCCCAGTTCTAGACCTCCCAGCAGCGGTGGTTCCGAACCCCCACACAGCGGTGGTTCCTGACTCCCAGGCAGAGACAGGTCCAGGACCTCCTGTAAGATAAAAGGGAGAGACAGTGGTAGCTCCGGCCCCTCCGACAGCAACAGCTCCGGACCCTCAGGAGGCAATCGTAGGAGGGGAGCCTTCAGCCAATAAGGCAGCAGCAGCGGCCCATCACACCTTCTTACACAAGTCTACTGTAAAGATTCTTGGATATTCTGTCTCAGTGTGACAGAGAATGATTGAATGATTATTGGTGATAAATCTCCCTCCCTCCCTGTGAGGGCACTGTGTAAAGGGAACAGAGTGCCCTGGACTGGATGGCCAGACAATTCATTCCCTACTGACCCTCTAGAAAGGGGGCGGAGCGACGGTACACCAAGTCATCGACTGCAAGGGAAGTGATGTGGCAGCCACGGATTGGAGGAGTGGTTCCAATCATTATCCAAGGGGGCGTGATTGACAATATATAAGGGGACGTAGGGAGGTGATCTATAACATTTTTATGGTTACGGACGAACTGGAAAGGAGCCTGATGATATTGTGAGTGTTTGTTTGTTTTGTAGTTGCTAACACTGTGCTTGATTTGTGATTATTAGACAGCTAAACACAATCCAGGAGCTGTCACTCAAGGCCAGCACAAACCTAGAAAACATTGCACCATTGTTCACGTATTAAATTGTGTTTCACCACTTGCACTGAAACCACTCACTCGGGACTTGTGATCGTTTGTGTATTTGTGTGTGTAGTAAACTGACTGTGTTATTATTTGGGACTGCAACATGTTATTTAAAACAGTGTAATACACATTGCTGTGTAATGCCTGGGATTATTATTTGTGGTCACCAGATCAGGATTGTACTGTAAATAAACATCGTTGCACTTTGGATTATCGCTGTCTGTCTTTCATTGATCACCGATCTCCACCTGCTCACGGCAACCCACTTTGCCACACTCAGGTATTACAAATCTGATGTGTTAATTTTTCATACTGTCATGACAGTATAGATGATATATGAGAATGCTGGGCACAGGAAGTTATTGGGCTTTGCTGTAACTACCCAAAGTGTATATGGGAGATTTTCCAAGTTGAACAGTGTTGAATTGATTGAGCGAAGGGGGGTGGGGCACACAGGGCACTGGATGGAAGTTGGGTCCACAAAAGGTTAATGGTTTATGCCCTGTTTACCCCCAGCACTCAGTTTCACACATACAGACTCGCCCTCACCAGAACGCACATTGTTCTTGCCAACATTAATTAACTCACTGCTGAAGTCTTTCACCAGTCCCTTCACAGATGGCAACCAGTATCTATGGAATGGAAAAAATAATATGGATTTCCATGAATGTTGTGAGTCCTTCATAACAGGTGTTATTTTTCTTTCCCACATATTCCATTTCTGGCACACCCTTTGGAACAGATTTATTAAAACAACATTATTGAAACTGTAAATGAAACAGTCTATTCAGCACGTGTTCTGTTTCAACTGCTTGCCAATGTAAGGAACTAAATTGTTAACAAAAATACACTGACTGACAAAAAAATAGTGTATACTTTGGAAACAGGTGTGTGTTCAGTGTTTCTGTGGTTTGGGCCACAGTAGCACATCTGTTGCTTTTCACAGTATGTTGCAAACGAAAGTATGCTATTGTGCACGTTGTGAAGTCACAGAGACTGCTCACACAGTTTATAATGGTCTAGTGGGTCACATGATATTCATTACAGGCTAGGGAATTTTTTTTTTTTTTTATTATCCAACTCAAAGAGTATTTCACAGGTAAAGGAAGAAATCTGGACCCTGAGATTTTCTTTCTTTCTTTCTTTCTTTCTTTCTTTCTTTCTTTCTTTCTTTCTTTCTTTCTTTCTTTCTTTCTTTCTACCCACCATTAGTGAGTTAAATCTTTCTGCTCAAAACTTTGCATCATGATGAGCTTGTTTTCTGATGTGTAACATATGTCTACTAGCATTTCAATTCCATCCAGTCTATACTAGCTTGTTATAGACTTGGAACATGAAACCAGGCTGTCTATTAATACTACACAGATGAAGTCAGGAAATATACAGTATACAGTAGGAGTAGAAGCATACATCTTATCTGACCAATAAGTATAGTTTGGTGTGCCTGTGTGCGTTAAAGTATGATATATTTGCATTTTTTTGTAAAGTGTTAATAGGTGGGGCTTCATAATTTCAGTAAGTACATGGGAGAGTTGAAAAAGGTCCACTTTGAACTATCATGCAGAATTTGTCTGGCTGTACCTATATGTCGTCTTAAACATCTGTACAAAATATATATTTGTATATAATAATATATATCACTATTATATATAATATATATATATATATATATATATATATATATATATATAATACAGGGTTTAGTTTTCCTAATCTACTAGAATTAATGGATACTAGGTGTTTCTTCAAGAAAATATAGTATTTTTTGTGGAGTCTGGACAGTTCGTCTTTGAGGTTTTCAGAGGGAATTAGGGCAAACCTATAAAAAAAATACTTCTAAAACCAAAAGGCATTTGTAGTTTTTATGTTTAAAAGAATGCTGAATGTAAATTAATATTGTGAACAAACACTTAAATGCAACCACAAAGCGCTGCTTGTTCAGAAGGAGAATTCAGTCTTGCTCAGTCAAGTTTTTTTTTTTTTTTAAACTTAAATGACAGTGTACACTATGTAAAAAAAAAAAAACTGTGGTATGGCAGCTTTGTATAGCTTACTGTTTCTCAGCTAAAATATGTACTGAAAACAGCTACAAAATAATTACACACCCTCTAACAAATGTGAACTAACATGTTTTTTTCTTGCTTAGAGTGGTGTTTCCTTTTTGAGGACTCAAGTCCTAAATACCGTCCTGGTAAGTGGGTGGGATAGATCAATGGGCACCTGCAAGGTATAGGAAAGAGTTTAAAGACAGAATGGTGCCAACTTGGGACAAAACCAACTTTAGAGTACAAAGCTTTGATAAGTAACTCCAACAAAGAAAAGCAAACCCACAACCACACACAACATTATTCAGACCACTCCAGATGTGTCTAGAAATTGTTTGATGAGTTCAATGGAAATTTTAGGATTGATAATCAGAGGAGGTCTCAGTCAGTCAGACAATCATGCAAGTTTTCCAGTCATGAGACGTAATTCCTATTGATACTGTACATTACTGTACACTTTCTCTGCTGCTTGCATGGTCAGTTGTTAAGACTTCAAAGAGTCAAAGGTTCAATGATTAAAGTCTTACAAAAAAGATGACTACTTATATTTGTTTTGTTTAATATTAGTGAATTGGTTTAGGGTACAAAATCTGGACATATTTGCCTAATTAGTGGCTCAAAAGTAATACTTAACTATATATATATATTTATATGAATGTAAAATTATTGTAGACCAAGAAAAGAAAAACTCCCTGTTGTTACCCCACATTTTTAAACATGTCTTCTGCTCTTTTTACTTAACTTATTAATTATCTGTCAAAACCTATTTCTGCAGGGTTTTTAATTCTGACTTTGGGCAGTATAGCATTTATTGCAAGCAGCATTGGCATTTTTGACAGAATTAAGAGGATAGTTTTATTTCCCAGCAGTGAATGTAGTGTAAGCCTATAACTAGTGAAAATAAACTTATGAAACTGTACCAGCCAAGGTCAAGGCTGCCTGCCTGTAGAGAATGCAATATAATCACAGAAGCAGGGAAATTCAACCCCAGATGTGTCTGTCTGCTCATGAAACCAATCAATAAAGTAGGTTGTTTGCATTCCACTTACATGTATTTGAGCTGCTTTTAACCTGCAGTCTTCATCATTTTCTCAGACATTGTATTGCAGAAAAGTAGAGAATGATTGCATTTGCAATTGTACAGCATTTTATAAAGTACAGCACACATATTCCCAGTACATATGGTCCTATGCACCCTACAGTCATGCTTTATTATATATCATTGACTGCTCAGGATCTTTCAACCAATCAGAGCGTACGTTTCATCTTCTGTATTCCACAACACATCACGGAGAAACCCGATTCATGACGTCACCTGCTTTAAAACCATACCTCAGGTGCAAAGTTCATTAAAAGCGTTGACATCACAATCTGATGTGTACCTCATCCACTTAAGGGTGTTCTCTTCATCCACCTTTTACCTCTTTTCAATGAAATTGACTAAATAAAGTTGGCAATGATGATAAAGCAAATATAGTTGGCTTTTTAACTTGTCTATTAATAATAAAGCTTACAGGCCAGCAAACGTCTATGAATGGCAGAATATCTGCACAAGTAGAAGTATACGGACCGAGGCTGATGTAGTCCTATGTAATGATACCAAACAAGACTACATTTGCATGTATTTTTTAGCCATTACATTAAACCCACATGTCTGTGAGTGTGCACGACAATTAAATGTCTGTTTGCTGATTTATAAGAAATTGGTAAGGTCCTTGGAATATCATCATCTGCACCCCCACCCACCAATATAAGTAAGAATTTATATCAGGTTTAAATTTGGATTCCTCATTCCTCCTTATAGGAAAAATGATTCCAGGTTTACAAAACACTTCATTCCCTAAGTAAAAGAGGCTAATAATGTGTAGGTAGGCTCATCAAAAAAATGTTGATGTGTGGTTGTTTTCTTCTAAAATAGTTTGACCCTTTCCCCCTTAGAAACTGCTACAGCAAACAAAAAAAGACTTCCCCTTCGAAATTACAGATGTTTACAGTTGCATAACAGTAAAGAGACATCACAAGCAGTCTATAGCTTTGTAGAGCTGTTGCAACTCACTGATGGATTGATTATTACAGTACTTTTCTGAAAGATGTTAACTTTGTCATTACTAAGGGCTCTGTACTTTCAGTTGCATATACCTAATGCAGGTGTCATCGGTCTATAGTTGCATCTACTTCTCCAGTTTCTACTTCTCCAAAGAGGGATGAACAACTGACTACATCAGCAAAAAAAAAAAAGTGACGCTAAACATCTGTAATAAAAACATCAATGCAGCCTACAGTATATCTAGATCCCATTTTTTTTTACTTCTGTTGAACTTTATGATACATAATGAGGAATGTTACAATACTGGGTCTTTTTTAAATACCCACACGTACCGTGTATTGTATTGGGGTTGGCTCACTAGCATCTTGCCAGCCTGCAATAGTTTGAAAGCCTGAAATAAATACTAATATGTGAAACTCTTTTTCAGGCAGGGATGATTCGCACTGATAATGAGGAGTTTTTCATTGAGCCCCTAGAGAAAGGGCAGCAGGAAATGGAAGAAAAGGGGCGTGTTCATGTGGTGTACCGCAGGTCTACCATCAAAAGGGAACCATTGGAAACAAGGGAGGACCACCACTATGAAGGTAGGCATGAAGTAAGATAATACTCCAGGACAATGTATGTTGGTATTAGCTTTCAGCTACAGTATAATGTTGGTGAGCAACAGTGTTCTTTTAATGTAGGCAAGGCAGATGGCTCCACTGTTGTGTAAAGAACTCTGGTAGTCATATTCCTTGTTCATTGTTGGGAAGGAGACTTTATAGTTTGTTTGTTTTTTGCAATGGCACTGGCTGAAACAATGCCATACTGTCTTACCATTGTGTTTGTTGTAAATGCTTGTATTTAATCAGAGGACAGATTGTTGTACTATCTTTATGGCTACATGTACTTCCAAGCGCCTTGCACTGCGATTCACAAAAGCACTGGAATTCAGTTGAAAGCTTACTTTATCCATTGTCAGTTCACTGGAGTCATTATTATAAATAAACTTGTTATATTTTAAACTATGTAAATGTACTACAAATACGGTATTATTTACCCATACCAATACAAATATATATATATATATATATATAATATATATATATATATATATATATATATATATATATATATATATATATATATATATTGTTGTTTAACGTACTGTACTTCAGTAATATTTGGGTCCATCAGTTCAGTGAATCTAACATTGATTTTATTTATTTATTTATTTATTTATTACAGTTTAAACAGGTGCATAGTGTTAAGTGCCCAGTCAGGTTTTTCCATTATTGCTGAAGAATGTGTGTCATTCCTATCAGGCTCTGCTTAAGTGAATGTAGGCTGACCCCTCCTTTTTCCCTCTCTTTCTCTCACCAAAAGAACAGTTCAACACAGCTGCTGCAGTACTCAGCTCACCAGCTGGTAAGAATGAGGAATGCAGGGCTCGTGCGGATGTGCTGGGAGCTCCAAGGCAAAAAGATTCCCCATTAATACGTACAGCCACAGTTCAAATGTTAACAAAACCTGTGTTAATATGTGACATCTGGCAGTGAGCATTTAATTCAAGTATTTTTTGCTTGTTCTTTTGCAGTTGTTGGTAACTTTTCGGTGAAATGATCGTTTACCATTGTATTAACACAAAGAGACAACTTTCTTTTTCTTGGTCTTTTACTTAGTAGAAGTAGTAATGACAATGGGGTTTACAGTATTTTCTCTTTGAAGTGAGAGGAAAATCGGGCCCAGGATTACAATGTTGTTATGGGGTTGTATTGTAACCATGAAATGCATGAAACAAAATCTATGACACCGAAATACTGTAGTTTTAACAGAGACAACATTCTTAATGCAAATACATTGGAATGCTATAATTGTGAAATGTCTAAATGATACAGACTGCCTTCCTCTTCAGTTCCATCTCTTTTTTATTTGCACAAAAACTGACAGAACAAATTTATGTCAAAACAGGTTCTAAAGTTGATTAGCAATGCTGTGTTATGGATAATCACATCATCTACATTTCACACTGAAACCTGAAATACAGAAAGACACACCTGTCACAATTATTATTTGGTTTAGTGTTCCTTTTTGAGTGTAGAAAAAATATTAGTTCAAAATGGACAAGAATCAAACTTGCTGTAAATGGATACAAATATAATTTTTACAGTCTGCATTTGAAGATAGTCATAGTAATTAAATAGTCTTGTACATTCAATCTACAGACAGATTGTGAGCCCATACTGTATAGTACTACAATCTGATGTATAGACATTATGTATTTGTTTGAATTGACTAATAAAAATAAGACCACAACTGGAAATACTTACATTTATATTATCAGAGTGCTCACTCATAGGTTTTATGCCAAAATCCATTGGCGCACTAAAGTCCATTTTTATAGCAGCTGGAAGTCATTATTAGAGCTACTTCTTTTTAGAAAAGGTGTGTGATTTACACGAAGTAAGTAGATTTCTTTGAAATGTATTGAGGCTACAAATAATGAAAATACAGTGTTATTCTAGGCCGGCTTTTTATTCTCTACCTAAATTGTTAGTAAGTAATAACTGTTTTATTGCCAATATGGCATTATTTAGTTTTTGTCTGTATTAAAGTGAAGATTGACAGAGTGCAGAGTCTGTGACTCAATGCATGTGAACTGACTGACTGAATTATTGGGGGTGATTGCAGATTCCGTAGCCTCCTTTCCAATAACACAGTATTTCAGTATTTGCTTGCTCGACAATCTACAAATTAAGAAAATTATATTTAAAAAACAGCTATTAGCTCCAAAATTGCACTTTGCGCTAAACATACATTTTCTATTATGTGAATCACATAATATTACAGGATTTTAAAGTTTTAAGGAAAAAATAATATTTCAAGTGCAACTTGAATAAGATTAAAACAAAATACAGCTGTATTTATTGATGCCCTGTGTGCAGTATGTACCTTTTTTTTTAACTAAACAGCCTGCTTTGCTAGGTATACTGTAATATTATCATCTCCATTTGTTTTTGTAATTGATTTATTTTACAGCATGTTGATTAAATTCCAGACATAGCCACTGCACAGTTTTAAAGAGGGTCTGATTTATAGTGGAATCTGGCAGAAAATGAAGTTGGCACCAGTTGGTAGGTCTTGCTTCGAAATGCTGATGCATCACTTTTTGTTTTACCTTTTAAACTGACATTTAACAAATTAGGCTTTTGTGTCTGCCAGAGGGTACTGGAGAGGCGAGGAGGAATCCATTCAAAACCTGGTTCAGATTTATAGGCGAGAAGCATGGAATAGGAAAGAGAAACCATGGTGCAGTGAGGGGCTGGAAACTTCACTTTCCTCACTTCCCTTTCTTTTGGAAAGAGTGGTCGTCTTTGTCTACAAGAAACATTTATAAATGCACTCTCTCAGTATGTTAAACAGACTTATGGTCCTTATAGTCCTGAGAAAGGCATTTATTATTTGCATGGAAAAGTGCAATTAGAGCTGTTGTAAATTAACCTGTGCAATTCAATGTATTTATTTTACCAGCATCTAATTTTCGACGATGTTCAGAAAATAGCAGAACTCAGGTGAAAATGTAGTGTTAGCCACCCGTTCTGTGCAAACTGTTAAGTCTGTTTTATTTTGTACAGGCTGGAACTTTTCATTGTATATAACTTTTTCATTGTATATAATGATCTAATCAGAAACAGCTTTAGATAATTATACATACATAAAAGGATAATAAACAGGAAGAAAATGAAATATTCCAGAAATGTATAAGGTACAAAGTATCCCTTTAACATTTTCCTTTGGTCTCCACCACATTTTCTGTTTTCCAATCAGTTGTGCACAGGACTCCAACTAAATCGTGTGATGTACTGTATGTGCTGTTTGAGATTTGCAGAACTGAAGTTTTGAAAAGCTGTCAGTGATTGCCAAGCACCCTTCTAATAGACTACCCGTGGGAATTGTTCTTTCTGCGCTTTGTTTCATGAGTGTAGTTTGTAGCCAAGTAGAAGGTGTTAGCATGGGAACCAAAACATATAGTAATTTAGATGGAGCGCCTTATGAATATGACTGGTACTATATCTGTGGACTTGGGAATATATTAAAACAATATTTTAAAGATAGTGGGAGGCATTATCCACCTTCCATAACTATAATATCGTAGCTACATATTATTATTTTGTATTTTTTGCCCATGTTGAATGTTTGATACCCGACTCCTGCCACTCATAACTGATCTTTATAGTGACTGAAAAGACCTGCAGACAAGAAGCTGCAGAGCCCCACAGTAAAGTTCCATTTTACATTAAAACATTACTTATGTTTACTATATTCATCTATAGTTTATCCTTCTCTGTACAAGGCAGATCTTTATAAGAGGACCTTAACCAGCGTACAAATCTGAAGCCTTATCGTGACCTGCATGACTACTGAAGGAGCAGTTTGGGTTAACATTAGGTGATTTTAATCACAGGAAAGTGTAGAAGAATTTAAAACCAGTCTGTGGCTCCCAATGATTTTGAAGTTACTGGTGGCCCTCCACAAAATGTATTGTTGTGAGATTGTGGTTTACCTTTGGATTCTATAACAACATGGACATTGGTTTATTGATGATACTTATTAAATGTGACCCACTGTCATGCATCTTGGCACCAAAAGAATGAATCACTCAAGGCAGCGGGTTTTGACAAATGGTGTCAGGAATAGAAAAATTCCTTTGTTAAGATGCCAAGAAGAATCTGTACAACACAATGGATAGAAACAAATGCAGATCCTAACAAATAGAGTGCTGTAATCCAAAAACTAAAATAAATGACAACTAGGAAGAAGCTGTCTGCTGTTATTACGGAATCTAGTTCCTTTGAAAGTTTAAGGAAGCATTTTTCATCTGAACACAATGCAGGGATAAAGACGCGTCTTTGTTAAAAAAAGCTGTTGAGTTTCTTTATGCCAGTGAAATCACTCATTTCAAAGAATGGAATCATGTGCTAGCAAGTATTTTGGCAAGTGCATCCCATTCTGATAATGTGTCTATTTCTTCAGCAAAGTTGTCTTGCCAGAAAAAGGATTATCAAATGCATGTATGGAGAGGGATGGAACAAAAAATCTGATACCTGCAACATGTAGCACAGTTTTATGGAAATGAGCAGCTATCCTGTCAAAACAGACACCCTTATGTAAATATAAATAACTGACATTTACCGTAATTAGTAGTATAAAATACTTTTCTTGGTTTCAAATCAGTTTCAGTCACACTGATCACAACGTTTGATAGGATTATTGTATAAGGTGCTGGTTAAAATCCATAAGAAATACTGTCTCCCTTTTTAGGCAATATATGGGAAAATGCATGCACCTCCTCTGTAATTTTTTTGGTTTTTGTTTTGTTTTTTCAGTTCCTGACTTTGGCCTAGGAGAGCTGCAGAATTCGCTGGACAAGATAGAGCATCAATTGATCCAGTCAGATCGCAAAAGGAGACATGCCAAGAAAGATGACTACAATATCGAGGTGCTGCTGGCGGTGGATGATTCGGTAGTGCGATTCCATGGGAAGGAACATGTACAAAACTATGTCCTAACTCTCATGAATATAGTAAGTTTAGACACTCATTAAACAAAGGCAATTCATGTATCTTGGTCAGCAGTTCAGGAATTTAGTGAATATAAATATATAACCCCATAAAACAAGAATATGGGATCTCATTTGGCTCCTAAGCTATAACCCAAACAATTTTCACAGGGTTTAATTAAAAGTTGTTCTAATTTTCCTTTTTCATCATACAATTGTGTGCTGGTTAGATGAGGATCTGATAAAAAACAGCTGTTGGGTGACTTTATTTCTTCTCAATTTATAAGATTGTTGGAGGTGCTGTTATCAGTATCTGCTCTTTATAAATTAACTACTATTTTAAAGTAGATAATTAGCTATTTCTAATGGATAAGAATATCATTAAATCTATTCCACTGACTTCATATTGATGGGTAACATATAGATGACTGGCAGCATTGTTTAAAATAATTTTAACTGAACTCCTAAATATTCCTCAAAAGCAGCTTTAGATTGCGAAAGAAGACCAAACACTTGCTGTTAATAAGTAACATTACTTATAGGGTTCAATCTGGATTGAGTATTTTATGTTAAAATTCCTTTCCAGTCAGTAAACTTTGATTTGATATATTGTGGGTTCTCTAGCTTCTATTAGCTTAGCAAGTGACTCACAGAAGGCCAGAAGAGGAGCAGCATTCAGGACCAGTGTTGATGACCACGAACGTTAAAGCGGTTCCATAAGCAGTAAAAACCCATGAGCTTTCTTATATTGGTACAAGCTGAGATAAGAGATATGGTGGTTTATAATGAAAAAAACAAAGAAATCCAAGAACACAGACTTGAAAAGTTTTTCAGTGGAAATACAGTAGTATTCTCCTCAACAGCAGTAACAGAAGAACTATAGAACCAAGTACTACCCACTTCTGGTAACCGCTTACGGGCTGCTTATAAAAAAATGTCAGTCTTGTCATTAAGGGTTCCATCAGCTCCTGCCACCTTAATCAGATTAGTCTGAGGAAATCGTTCAAGTCAGATTTTCACAGGGAGCTGGTTTCACTCTGTAACAGTTACGATTTGGCACCTTCAGGGCGGTCTGATTAGCAGCAGTAGGCCAATTATTGACTTGACTGGGGTTTGAGAGGGAGAAAAGCACCACAAAGTAAGGGGTACGATTGTGCTCTACGGAGATGGAATTAACACACATAACGAAAGAGAGCTCTCAGTGGATTTCAACAAAGGTTGTTTCAGCTATTCTTTCCGGAAACTGAAAAACCCACAATTTAGAGCTAAACCCTGTGCTGTCATTACAAATTGCACAATTAGCAAGTGCAATTTCTTATTGTTTCCAAATCAAAAAACACATATATCATATGAATATGTTCCTATTTTCCCCATTTTTAGCACCTTGTCTTTTGATTGGAGCCCTTGGTTTTCAGGACTGTCATTTAAAGCTCAGGGCTTTCTTCACCCGGATGTGTCCTGATTGTGGACTGCATAATAAAGTGATCATTCATTTTCTCCCATAATCTTAATGGATTGGCCTAAGGAGGATGTAAGACTGCTCAGAGGTATTTGCTGTCTCAGTTAGATGCAACATCACTGTACTTATGGAAACAGGTATTCTCTAGTCCTTCAACCAGTATTATGGATTGATAAAACCTTAGAGAAAACAAAGTACTGTACAATACCTACTTGCACATTGATCCTTATATACTGTATTCACTCCTTTGACAGAAGGTTTCAGGTTTCCACCCAACACCACCTTCTTTGTGCATCAAAGCAAGGTGAGGTTTAGCTGTTGTACAGGGTGAATGTACAGTGATAAGGATGGTTAAATAGCGTACACCAGAGTCACTGGGAAAATGTTATGTTAATGTGCGCTGCAATTTATGAAAAATGCAAATGTTTTGTAAATACCCTTGTGATGCTTCAGTCTTAAATGATCCCAACAGGGTTTAGGATCCAGGTGTCTCAGCGGGTTAATGTTCCCATCTGGTGAAAGGAGAATGTCATCCCACCTATGAAGGTTGTACCTTCAGGGGATGATAATTGAATAAAGCAGACCCTGCTCTCCTGACATGGACACAAAGATAGCTGGAGTGCTTTTGCAGAATGGGTATTTTATCTTACTTAAATCATTCGATTTATTCCTTTGATCCAAGAGTACACACATGGCACCTTTACCCTGCCCGAGACACAGCGATTTCATTTTAAAAGTGGAATTCACAATACAACATTTAACAGACGTTTACTATTTTATTCCACTTCATTCTTGGCACAGGGCCAATTAAACCATGAAAATATGCAGGCTACGGTGCCTTGTACTGCACCTTGTGTTAGTCTAGGCAGGAATACACAGTAAATACACATGCTCAATACAGATCTATACATTATCATATTAAAAATGCATTGACTAGACCAGTTTGGTTGTTTATTACAAAATTAAACTGAATTTTTTTTATAACATTGATATTATCTTGCCAAATGCCCACCTGGTTTTTAGCATCCACCATTTGAGTTTGAGTTTTTTCTCAGTTTACAGGGGAGCATTTTGTAGTCAGGCATTTTCATTGTCTGTACTTGGTAACTTTGTTGAGCAAATGTCCTATAATAAACCTCTGGAAATCTTGTGTTTGTAAATTCATGCAGATAATTTCACTTTGGAAAAAAACAAAACAAAAAAAATTACATTTAAGTTGGCATACAAAAGAAAGGCAGAAATTACTAAAAGCAAGCACATTTAGTCAAAATCAAGTTTTAAAAATAAGTCCACAAGTTGTTCTCATTTCTTAACACCTGGCTCTTTAAAGGCACACATAGACCCCTAAATATAGGTCAATGTTAAAGTTAGGCTAGACATTTCTGACAGGTGAAGGTTGTTCAGACTAATTAGGGACAGTTGAAATGTACTGCGTTCACTGAACTATATCCCTGGCATGAAGTTGAATTGAGTGAGTAGTTATTATTATTTAACAATTACATACCGGTACTTTGTACTAATTAGGCTAAAAAGGGTTTGACCTTATATGTCCACAATGGAAAGGGAATAACATTAGCAGTATTTGTTGGTCAGGAAAATAATGGGTTTACCTATAAATAGAACACTTAATTCATAATCTAAGTTGTAAGTTGTATTTTCCATATAGTCAATTGAGAACTTCAGGTTTCTGCAAAATAAACAAAATTAATGTTTTTGTGTATGATGTACGACACCTTAACATACATTTGCTATTCACTTAATGAAGCACTTTGGTGATATCCTCACAAAATAGAAATATTGGAAAAAATGCTAAAATAATAATGAAGAATGCTGAAAGACACATTTACTTTGTTGGGAAACACAGCAAACTTTGATGTTCGAGTCCCTATTGATGCTCTTCAGAGGAACAGCCATAGAATGTATGCTTTTATAATTTGCTAACAGATTGCTGTAACATAATTGAAAGCTAAAACACTTCCAGATCTTATTATACATCTGTGGAAAGAAACTAAACACATGTCACTGGGTGTTTAGCCATATGGATGTATGAGTCATGATTTGAGTGAGGCCAAGTCACTCATTAGCTGAGGTCATTAATTCCTACTCAAGGATATGCACACACACACTATATACACACATATATATACACACATATATATATGTACACACACACACTCAGCACTCACATATCCAACCGTATAAAATGTTGACTTCAGTGATGTTTAAACAAGGGTGACGCATATCTCATTGTGTCGTCTGATTTGACGTGTATGTAGATGAGCACGTTGTAGCCTGCCCCCTACCACACAAACCCTCTGCCCTGCACACACACATACACGCATTTCCTGCGGAAAGAAAAAATATGACTTGGGTTTTGAGGAACTGTACAGGGAGAAGTTTTCATCCAGAGGGGTATTTCATTGATTCTTTCATTGAAATTTGTAGCGCAGTCACAAAGACGGTTGCAGTGGGTGACGTCAGACCAGAAACCAGGAACCAGGAAATAAACAACAGAGGTGGAGTTTGGTGAAGCTGAGCGATTGGTCTCGCTCAGCATTTAATAATAAACAGACAGACAGAAAATAAAAGGTTGTAAGACAAACAAGACACAGGACACGGCACTTGTAGCCAAAACAAAAATACAAACAAAACGGACTATACTTCTATTGTTATCTATTACAATTACCTCTGTCTCCTCCCATTCTCCACTCACCGAACACACAACCCCAAATGAATGAAAACATGCGGCTTTTATGCAGCTGTACCGAGACTCGATTGCTAATCAATCATTCAACTGGAGTCGCAGTACAACTGCACGTGAATGAATAAAGCGCAATTCCCCGTGCTCACATATTACTACGTTTTACTTGCACGTGAAGTGGTGTGCAATCCTCATGCCTAAATACAAATATACATTTTAAACACTTGTGTTACACTGACCTGTTTATATCCCCAGGCATTTAGGCCAATGCACGATATATATATATATATATATATATATATATATCATGGGCTTTGTTGAGATGGAAATGGCATCATGGTGCTGTAGCAGCAAACATATTTATTTAGATGAAAGGATGAAGTTTCTGTTTTCATTGTTATTTTTTTTTTTTTTTTGGTTACTAGTGATACACCAGTGACTCAAGAAAATGTATACAGTACTATATAGAAAACTGTCTTCCTGACGCAGAAAGACTGAAGAAGATAAAGGATTATAGGTGTAGAATTTAATCAGTGCTTGACATTTATTTCATTTTGAAAGGCTGCTGTTTTAAAATAATGTTTACAAAACGACTTTAGTTCAAATTGACTGTTACTAAACAGAAACAGTGCTTTTGTTCTGAGGGTTAGAAATGTACTTTTGAAGTGGCTATCTAGCAGCTTACATTATGTGGAATAACAATTTAGCTTCCTTAGGTATGGAGATTAGCTGGGAAACTATCTGGAATAATGTAGGCTCAGTTTCTAAGAACCCTAACCATCAGTTGATTCATTTTAATAGGATTTAACCCCTCATAGATGCTTTTAAAGGATGCTTACCCCTACCTCTATCTGCTCGCTTTGCCCCCAGGGCACCCTTGGCATCTTTTTGCATGTTTTGGGAGCAAGTATCATCTACTTTTTCTACTATGTTTGGAAAGATAATCCCTTGCTTCGCTCTGGTTTTCTTATTGAATGACGATACATCCCTTGACTTAACAGCACAACAGATATGCATTTGGTTAGCTGGCCTTACTGCAGCGAAAAATATGGTGGCTTTGCATTGGCAGCCGTCACACTGTCTTCCCTGGTGCCAATGGATCCTAATGTTTTTTGATATTATTTATTTAGAACTTTTTACCACTTGGATCCATGGTATCAGAGAGAAGATGATCCAAGCCTGGGAAAGCATAGCAGATCTTATTAAGCCTTTGTTAAGTTAATTTAGATCCCTGAGGTCCTTGTCGGGGGTTGTGGGAGGGAGGGGGCTAGCCGCCCAGGGGAGGGGAGGGAGGGAGAGGGTAAAAAACGAAAATGGGGAATTCATTAGTTCATGTTTTTGTTTGTATTTTTGTACTATCCACAATAAAAAAAATGTTATCACAAAAAAAAAAAGAATTGGCTATCCAGTTTTTGAAGTAAATATCACAACAATTGAATTGTGGAGACGAAAAAGTATTTAAGTGCGATTTCAGCAAGAATTATGTCAAGCTGAGAATATGGTTCTACGAGGGATCCTTTTTCTACTATGTTATCAGGGGAATATCCAGTGCTCATGTAATGGCGCTTGGGACATACTTGGAATATAGAGATTATTTATTTGAGATAAAAGATGTGCAAATGGAAAATATTTTATTTTATTTGAATTCCAGGTTTGTTTCTAGTTATACAGCTGCATTTCTCTCACTGACAGGCCAAAATGTACTGAGGCATTCTTAGTCAGATCTGACAGGCCATTGCATAATAACTGGCTGAATATTTTTTTTTTTTTTAAGACTAATACATTTCCATTCCCTTTTTATATTGTCAGCTCTAATGCAGAGGCATTTATTAGACAGTTTGAAAAGCATGTGCGTGGCCAACCAATTTCATGCTTTGAAAAAAGCTGGTCTGTTTGACAGATATATTGGCCAAGATAAGGTAGTCTTGTCAGACAGAGGCTCATTGAAACACTAAGTAGTCTAGCAGTGGTGGGGAATATTGATTCAGATTTAGCATGTAGACCATGGTAAGCTATGGCTAGTGGTAAAGCACCTTTATATTGTTGCTTACATTCTGTTATTCATATCACACCATGCTAGTATCATGAGTTATATGCTGATATACATAAAACAAGATGAATACAGTATATTTACCAAATGTTTCCATTTTGAACGTGGGCTACTTCATAAAGAACAAGCCAGCTAGTATTTGGAAAGCTAATGATGTCTTACATTTTGTTAATGTTACAGTGCTGCAATAACTCTTTGTGGAAGGAATGCTTTACTTTAAATTAGAAACAGCAATACAGCTTAGAGTCAATTAGTGTTTAAAATGTTTGTACAGCTTGACTCTAGTCCTTCACATCTGTTTTACGTGGGTAGTGCTGTGGGTATGTTTCCATCAAGCTTATATTTATTACAAAAACTGCATTTAAAGTGATAATAACCAAGGCTTTAAAAACACAATTTCTTCTCATTAGCACAACAACAATCTCACAAGTTCCATTACCTTTTACTGCAGATTTTTTAGATTCACAGATTTTATTTTCCCATTTATCCACAACACGGTAAGTACTGTGGGATGATAAACATTCTGTTTCATGCGTGACTTCAATTCTTGTGCTGCAGGTACCCAAATTAAACCTGCTCACTAATGTTTTGTGCTTGCAGAACTCAGTGAGGCCAGGTGCTAATGAAAACTTGGATTGAAGAGCTTTGTGGTTATTGGGCTAGATTTTCAAAGCTAAAATCGTTAGCTCAGTTTTCATCTCAAAGGTCATCTCAAAGGATAAAATATATATATATATATATATATATATATATATATATATATATATATATATATATATATATATATATATATATATATATATATTATTCAAAAATGAATGTCTGAAACGACTTCAGAATACTCACGTGTACAGTTATTAAACATATCTTTATTTCTGGTTTGGAAATTCTATTGGGTTTTCACCTATTGGGTGCATTTCACTATCTGAAAAAAAAAAAAAAAAAAAAAAAAAACTAATAACAATTTTGAGTAAATTGCTCTGAAAATCAAGAGATTAGCAGGAGAAACGGGCTTCACCCAAGTTATTGCATTCCTAAATTAACTTAGTAAAATATATTTTTCTAATACAGAAATCAGATTTGTGCTTTAACCACAGACCACATGCTTTATGCAGTTCCATAAAAGTTTTTTTGATATAACCCTAAATTACTGTCTCCCAGTTAACAAAATGCTGATGTTAGTGTTTCATTGTCCTGTTTTTTTATGACTTACCCTGAAGAAAATCATTTCCACTAATAAAAATGTACCCCAGAGTTAGGACTGATTACAACAGCGGAGAATGCAGAATTAACTATTATTTCCTTTCCCAAGCAGCTAATCTTGAGAGACAATGAAGTGATTCATAACTGCAGTGAACATGTTAATATCACTGAAGGCTAAACCTTTAAAACAAACAGAATGGGAGTTCCCTGTGCCTGAACCAAAAGGTGTTATAGAAATAGTGAAGCGTTTATATAAAACTACAGGTCATCCTGGATTCCATGTTCTGAAGTAAGCTCACTGTTCCTCTGCTGCAGTGTTCACAACCCTGTTAGTGTCAGCAGCAAGAATTAAGATACGACTCTCTTTAGGCTTGTGATGTGTAATTAAACTCAGGTACTTTATAACTATAGTGAAACTTAAATTAACTTAAGGGAGGATCAATTAGTGGCTGCTTAAAGCTACCTATTCAAAGTGTATCTGCCTGTGCCTAACTGTTGTTAAATTTCTGTCTGCCACGACTTGGTCTATCTTCCACACCCTTTGAGCAAGAATAATGAGGTCTGCAGAGTCAGATTTCTCTGTGGAAAGGATCACTCAATGTCTGCATTCCTCGCTGGTGTTGTTTAATATTTTTCTACTACTACTTTGTTTTGTATTTTACTACTGCAGCTCCTTCACATGTGGACATATACTCAGCTTATGATCCCCTTTTCAATGTAATTACAGCCTTTGCCTATTCTATTATGACCCTTTCTTTTACAATGTAAAGAAAATTCTAACTTGTTCTCTTGAATGAAACAAGTAACTTAATGCGTGTGTTTTTGTTTTAGGTTAATATTTGCATCACAGTTATACACATGGAGGGGGTTCATGGGAGGGGGTCGGGGGGTGTCATTTTTTCTATTCTGAACAGTTTATTTTACATTTTCATTTTGCAGATGGTTGAAGATAAACTCAATAGGTCATACAGTGGTAGCTTTTTAAAATCTTTGTAATTTAAGTTAGTATAATAAGCACTCCTAGTCCTAGATTCCACATCATATTGCCTAATGTTTCTTACAGGTAGATGAAATTTACCATGATGAGTCCTTGGGAACCCATATCAACATTGTGCTTGTCCGTATAATTATGGTGGGATATCGCCAGGTACGTTTTAATTTATATTAAATAGTGTATGTAGAATTAGCTACTATTGGTTACAGTGAATTAAAATCATGCATATTTTTCTACATGTATGTCTATAATTTGGCAGTTTTTCATGCAGCTGTATTATTCAGCTTTTTCCCTATTGAGAAAGTTGTGCCCAACTGAATCTTTATAATACCGTGGCATTACATGTTGTTTACAGATATTGTTTGATTGTAATTAAGGTCTAGCTAGATTCCAGGTAAAATGAAACGTACAATTCTAAGGTTATTTATTTAGGGGTTGGCAACTAAATAGTTTTGAGAATCTAGCCTAAATAAAATAGACAAGAATGAAACTTTTCACAACAATAATATCAATTTGACAACTGGATTTTATACTTGTTGTACTTTAGGTTCTATCAGTCCATAGTCCTGCGAAAGCCTTGTGATTGTCTCTTGATACAACTCAAGAACAGGTTTCAGAGGTCACAAGACTGCAGTGCTTTAACAAAAGATAATGAGGTCTTACACCCTATAGACCAGTTCAGCTCTAATACGTCAGTCTGTCTCTCATTAAGAACAGAATCATTTGGCAGAGAAGTGTGGTACAGACAGATTGGTATATACAGTACATTGAGGGCTCTAGCAGGAGGAACACCATTGTAACTGTAACTGATTTTGAAAGTTATTTTACTTCTTTTTAGATGTAACATCAATAATGAACGGAAAAATACTAAAAAGCAAAAAAGAGTATGAGCAGTTCAGTTGCGAGTGTGTGTTTACTTGGATGTAGACTGGATATGGAAATGGATAGGGCACCCTGAGGGTATAGCGAGCACAAGACCAGTTAGAGTCTATGTTAAAAAAAGAAAAAAATACTTTGAAGAATTGACTCACTGCCAGCCAGCACTATTTGCTTTTGCTTTTCACTGGCAAACATCAAAGTCAACTTCGCAAACTTGGGCTTAAACTGTTATCTGGCCTGATAGATTTCTTAAGCTTATGGTTTATATGATTCCTTTATTCTTTTGTGGCTAAAATGATTATTTATATGTTAAATATACAATAAAGTATGTGGTGTCCTGCTCATTTTATTATACTTTTATATGCACTCCAAAAGTGAAAGCTAGGAACTTTCAAATCTTGTTTATTTAAAGACACATAACTCTATTTGAATAAAAAATGTATGTAATTCAAACCAAACTACTCAGCAAGGTTGGACCATTACTGGAGACAGTTTTACATAGTGGTGATGCCTCTAAAATATCAAGTCAAACATAGAAAACAGTTTAACAGTCACAATACAGGCATGATAGATAAGTGACATTTGGAGGTTAACTAAATTTAATTAACCTGAAATCTACATTATGTTTTTTTGTCTTGGGGGTGTAACCTCTTTAATTAATTCCCCTTTTGAGAAAATTAAAGTTTGGTTACAGGCTGTTAAAAAGTCCAATGGGGACGTGAAATGCCAGACATAAGTGTCTCTAAGACTCTGAACCACTGTAGCAGCACACACAAAAAAGGATTTAAGTCAATTTGCATTTGGTCATGATCTAAGTCTACCTTGTGTAGGTCAAAGCAACATATTAATCCATGTTGTCCCCCCAAAGCCAGTTTTACACAGATCATTGTTAAGGGGCACTACCAGACAAGTGGCCCCCACCTCCAACTCGAGAACTTTAGAACTTTAGAACTTGGAGATTAAGGTTTCCACTTAACATTTACAATACCTCATTGCATGCTAAATAAGTCGAAACATACATCATCAAATCTATATTGGTACTGTAAATCACTGAACTGTCACATACAGAGTCTGTGAGCTACGAGAACAACAGGAGCTCAGATTTACTCAAATGTTTTTGCATTACAGTATGCATGATCAGGGTATGTACCTCCCAGGTATGTACATTGTTTTGTGGAACATAGCTGTGTTGTTAGGTTGCCACAAAAGGCCAGATCTGTTAGGTAACAATAAGAGGTTAGATCACCTCTGAAGTTCAAAGACACCATAGATCCTTGCAGATTTTTTCCCAGTGCTCATACTGTGATGGATGAGTTTCTCAGGCTGGCGAGATCAGAGGAAGGACACTCCTATAAATTCCGATGGGACTGAGTACACATGGGTCTTCCTGACATTGAGCTAAAGCTCACCTACTGAATGTCAGGAAGACTAAGATCAAAGACACCAACACAAATCTGTCAGTGACCAAATGCGCTCCTAGGACATTCGTTGCCAGAGCACAGCTTTAGGACTAAAAGAACTGTTAGCTGTCTTTTCAGATATTTGTTTTTTTTTGTTTTTTTTTTCATCCAGAGTTATTGAGGAATAATATGTCAACAGACATTTTACAAAATGTTTAGCAAAGGAAATGGGTTATAGAACTCCAAACAACTGCTTACAAAAGTTAAGAAATTATGTATTTCAACCAGCTTTGAATAGAGAAGTCATGTCTTTAAGTTTTTCTATCAAGTCAGTTTACATGGTTGCCTGCTGGATGGCATTTTGTTTTTATAAATCGAGAGGGTCAAATGTGCATTGCTTCCTTAAATAAAACAAAGCAAGGCTGGCCTAACAGTTTGAATTCTTAAGCTAACAACAGAGCTTGATAGAAAGCATTGCTCTGGTATTCCAGTTGATTAATGTACATGGAAAAATATGCTATATAATAATTTTAAAAAGTGTTAAGTCGAAAAAAAAATGGATCTATTCATAATAAACATATTTCTGAGGTCAAGTACCTAAGTAATACTATAACAGAAAAGACAAAAGTGAAGGTCGAATCCTTCGTTCCACTGGTCACTGTTTTGTCTAAAATATCTCATAATGGACAGTTCGGTGGATGAGGATTTTAAATAGCATATTATACAGCAGGAAACAGATGCAATTCTTGAGAAAAATGTAAGATAAGTGGAAAGTGAACCAGATTCCTCTTTAAACAGTAAGTAGTGGGATTCTGAAAAATATAGCATTACCTGTCCACAGGTGTTGCACAACTGTTTAAATAATGTACCTGCAATTTTTCTTTTCATTGCTAACATCGTGACAACATTTTACATTTATAGCTTTAAAGTAGTTTCAAAGCTCTTTTCAAATGGCCGCTCCAGTGCACTGATAGTGTAAGGATTATTGCTCACATTGTCAAACAAGTAACACTGCAATCCATGATGTGGTACAGAAGAGAAAAGCCAGAGCAGAGTATGTCTTGTTTTGTTTTGTTTTGTTTGCTCTTCCTGCAGTGATTTAGAGGAAAGATCTCAAACCCCAGTGAGCTAGAGCGGCCATTTTGAAAAGAGTTTTGAAACAGACTTTAAAGTTGCAAGTGTAAAAAGTTGTCAGGATGTTAACAATGAAAAGAGAAATTACAAGTACATTGTTTAAACAGTTGTAACGACACGTGGGGACGTATAACACTATATTTTTCAGAACCCCGCAACGCTTTAAGGAATTATAAAACAATGGATGTTTTTTCTTGGTGATCTGCTGATAGAAAAGCAAAATACTTAATCATTTTAGGCAGATGCTTCATTAGCGATGTTTATGAGTTTTTGGCAGAACAGCAAAGCACACAGTGTCATAGACATCAGCTGTTCATCAATGCAGAGGAAACAATAAGCAGATGGCCTTTAAGGAATAGTATTGTGTTGAAACATTTTCTGTTTGTGGGAATGTCTTTTAACTTTAAGTGGTAAAAGTAGATGCTTTGGGATTGTTTCGCACACTCAATCAAGGAGACTCTTTTAAACCCTTTGCAGACTGTGAAAATGTTACCCTTAGATCCACCTGATGTGACTTAACTGTAAGGCATGTTTCAGTGCAAAGTATACAGTATTATACCTTTCTAAAAGGTCTGCAGATTTTTAAGAAAACATGTGTTCACTCTATGAAGAAGTATACCCTACATTTAAAAAAAGTTTTAAAATTCACTGAAAAATGTATTTTCCTTTATAAGTTGAACTTAGTAAACTCATATCTAAAAAACTGTGGTAGCCACAACCCTCAAGAACTAGAATCAAAAAGAATGTTACAAATATCATGCATGGTTTTGATTTTACACAGAATTGTTTGACGGGTGCGCAGGCTCATCTACTTCAGATTCTTTACTACAATCAGTGTGAATAAGTTTGTTGTCCGAGAGATCTTCCCCTTCTGTCATCCCAACAATATCTTCTTCTTATGATTTTGTTTTCTTTCAGGTTGGTAAGCCTTCTTGGTTAAGTAGAGAGATTCAGTATGCTTTCCAGTAATTTGTGCGCTTTGAAGCCATGGTATATGGTAATTGAAACCATAGATACTGAAATGGCTTGGGGCTTTAGTGAAATGTGTTGTGATTGGAGAATCATCCCTGAAATTTCTCCTATGGATATATCACTACAGTAAATATTTTGTTAATTTCTTTTTGGGTTTATGATCATTTTGGGCGATTTAGTATGATTTCAGGTAAGCTTTGTACTTTTGATCACTGAATCTCCTATCAGAAAACAAAAACCTAAAACTTTACTAAAAAATAACTATGTTTTGGTTGATTGTCTGAAGTCTGACAAAGGCTTTTATGCTAATTTGAAATTATGTCATTGATCTAATTAGATCGAAATTATCATCTATAACAAAGGATTAAACAGGTTTTAGACACAATTAAGAACTAACACATATATACCAAGTATCTTCTTTCTTACAAACTCAATTCGGGGTCATTTGTGCTTCCTATAACTTTGCAAATCTCTACTTTGGTTTCCTCCTGCAGTCTATCAGCCTGATTGAACAAGGGAACCCTTCGCGAAGCCTCGAACAGGTCTGCCGATGGGCTCATTCCCAACAGCGCTCTGAGCCTGACCATGCAGAATACCATGACCATGCCATATTCCTGACAAGGCAAGATTTTGGTCCTGCAGGTATGCAAGGTACTGTATTTTTCTCGATCGAGGCCTGTGCAGTACTGCAGACTGGGTGCTGGTTAGTATCTGCTTCTGTTCACAATGGTTTGCTTCAAGTCTTACTCAGGTAAGGCTTCTGGAAATGTACTGTTTGCCATTTAGTGGGGTCATCTATGTTTTGGAGAATTAAATCTCCATTGAACCACTTCAACTCAGCAATCTGTTGTTGCTTCTTGTAGATGCCTTGAAGTAATTTTCCAGCACCTTGCTGACTGGGCATTGGTGCCAACCGCTAGAGAACTTTATTGTATTTAAAAAAAATAAAAATTAAGGGTTTGGCATGTAGAGGAAAAAAACTAAATTACAGTATACTTACAGCTATGGCCAAATGTTTTGCATCACCTAGAATTGTAGGATTGAGAAAAACTGTATGAACATAATTAAAGAAACTACAAAATGATAATGAAAAAGTCTAGCGGAAGCCATAATAATAGTACAGTGTTTCATGTTGGATCACATTTTTCAATTTTTTTATCAGTTTTTTGTTAAGTATGTGGAAAACTACAAAGCATTACATAATTCAATATGTTAACGTAACATTATTCAGCAGAGTTCATTCGACCTTATGAAGCAAAATTAGTTAATTCCATAGAGTGATACAAAAGTTTGGTCATGGCTGTAGTTTAGCATTGCAATGTCTATACTGGTATTTTCCAGATGTATTTATTCTGTGTTGCTTTTGTCTTTCCTTATGCTGTTTGCAGTATCTTTGCTTCCTAGTAATTTCATCTTTTAATTTTTGCCGCATGATTTGTGTTTCCCTGTGTAAAACTGGTAAAAAGAATTTCTTGCTAATAACTCCAAAACCTGCAGACCCCAAGAAAAAAAATGGTTCATTTTAACATCAAAGGTTAATTAAACATCACTGTATAACTAGTAAGCTATCTCATATTTTTATAATTTTATTGCCTAGTTTTTAATTCTGTATTCACCCATTTTTTAAAAAAAATAATATTTCAAAAACATACCTTTCTGAAAATTCAAGATAGACATTTTGAATACTTGTTTTTGTCGCATGGAAAATGTTGCCATAGTTTCGGCTATATTTTGGTCATAACAGCCCTGTCTCCAGGACATTTTTAGATTTGCCTTGCCCTCTGCTCCAGAGGAGCACCCATTTGGGCAGAAATGCAAACATTACACTAATGAGCAAAACTAGTATAGAGGGGGATATGTGTCACACATTTTTATGTCAGTTAAATAGTTAATGGTGTAATAATTTAATTGTGTTGATACCCTGCAATGATCTAGTGGTCACTTATTTAGGGTTGATGCTTGACTGCCATCAAATTTGAGTTTTATGTAGAAACTTAGTAACAACTTGTGGCTGGGAACACATTTTGCAGTACGAATGCTATTGCTTCCTCATAATTCTGTTTCAAATTAAATCGCACAACAAAAAGCAAAATAATCTGTTGTCATGTGGCATATTGTATACATTAACTCAGGAAAATGTGGATAATGATGCAATATGCTTTCGATGTCCAAGTGGCATTATTTATTAGGTGTCATAATTGAGCAACTTAGGGCATAAGACTCCAAAATCATGTTCACATTTTGTAGTGATTTTCATATGGGGCTTGTGAAACGCCTGTTCAAAATTATAACATTATTTAGACAACATGCTGTTTTATATGTGTTTTGACTTTCATTTTAGGCATTGCATTGCTGAGTCACACAATTAAAACATTAACTTACAGGTACAGCTGGAATATTGAGGCTGTCCTAAAAATAACACAGTCAATATCAGCTTGTGTTACATATCAATTAGAACATGACTTCTGTAAAGGAGACTCAATTCCTTATCCAAACTAAAAGCAGAATGCAGTGTGTCATGCAAGTACTGCAACAATCTATTCAAGATTTTCTAATAATTTATTTTTGTGAACAAAAACACCATTCTAGTTAGTCATGCAGATAACATGCCCTTGTAGATATTGTATCACATCAAAGAGCTCTGTTGGAGCTCAGCTAGTGGTTAGTTTTTCAGTAGGTACTGGCGTTCATCCTGTTATTTTAGCATCTTAATGGCTGGTGTCACTTGATGTTCACTGTGTTTATACCACTCCACTGGAGGCTTATGCGCTGTTGGCTTCTAATTATTGTACTTATATTGATGCTTACTGCTTTTTTTCTGCAGGCCAAAGTTCTTCAAATGGTCAGAAAGCATGTCAATTGTTCAATGACAAAAAAGAAAAGGAATGTGCTTCTGGGCCACACTATGCTAATCTGAATCACTGCACACGGCTTGATCGAGTATAGTACACAATATGTTTTATGATGGAAATAATGTGTTTAAAAAAGTTTTTTTTTTTTTTTTTTTTTTTTTTTTTTTTGCCAGTTACTGCTATTTTTAACTGTTGTGCCATGTTTATAGTGGGGTTAGCAGGTTTAAACAAAAGCCCTGTAGTTCAGGTGGATTGTTCTATGGGGTCCAGTTATTTAAAAATGAAGTAATTTCTAGTAATTACAGTAGTTGCCCTTCTTAAAGTAAAGACAGTACATTATTGAACTATTGTTAGCATTTATGTATATAACTACACTTTTTTTCTGACCTAATATCGGCTGTGCCATTTTTGCCCTGATCACATCCTTGACACAGTGTGGTTTAGGGATGTTAATTCAGTCAGTCAGTCAATATTTCAGACTTGACCGTCTAACCATTTTTTCCCTGTCCATCACTAACTGTTCACTAACTGTTTACTGTCTTTCTTGGCAACCACTTTACCCTTTCTTTCTACCGATACACTATGATAATTGTGTCTTGGAGAAAGCCTGCAAACATGACTGTCTTTACTACTGTGGCACCTGCTCAATGTGCACCCACGACTATCATGCATATTTTGAATGTTGTTAGATCTTTGCCTTTCCCCCAAATCTGGTAGACTGTTTGTGGTCCTGCCATAGCTTTATAGTGCTGCAAGGATCACATATCACTTCACGTGATGAAACTAATTTGCATCTGATTCAGGCAATGTCAAATCCAATCCGGTAGTTCAGAATGAAGTGGCTAAGCAGTGTATATTCAAAGTCTTACAAATAACAGGATTATAATATAATATCATGCCAGTGCTGCAACTTGACAGACTGAGGCACCAAATGAAGGGCAACAAAACAAGGGCTTCTGTTGCCTTTGACAAGGAAATTCAATCATTATGAGTTTTAGTAGGTTTGGACTGTCTGAAGACTTGCCGCTCAGTAAAAACAAATGTTTTTTTTTGTTTTGTTTTTCTATCTCTTAATCTCAAATTCCTTATGGAGGCATGATACTCTGTGAGGTTTATCATTGATTTCCCTTATCTGTGTTTCACTCAGGTTACGCTCCTGTGACAGGCATGTGTCATCCCTTAAGAAGCTGCACACTCAACCATGAAGATGGCTTCTCCTCTGCTTTCGTAGTGGCCCATGAGACTGGCCATGTGTAAGTTCAGAATTCGCTATTGTAGACTTTCTTTAAACAAATCTTAACTTGCTATTTTTTTTTTGTGGCTTGTATATCCCAGAGTGCTCATTTTAGACTAAACCCACAATTCATGACTCAAAATTTAGATTTAAAACCTTCAATGTTAACCACTGGTTTCTGTTCCAGAAGGATTGGACTTTCTATATTTGTTATATGTGGCATTTTTACTACTGTGATTAAAGAAAAAAAAAAAAAAAGATTCCCCCCCCCCCACCCCCTTGAAACAAAAAAAGCCTGGTTTGACTTGATGTTGAAACACAATAACACAAGTGAAATATATGAATAAAGTAATCAGTTACTTTGGGTTTTTAGCAAGTATGTTTGTTAAAATAAACTAGGTTTTCCAGTGGTTTTAAATCTACATGTCTTTAAGTATTTTGTTTTCTAAGAATGCCTATTGATTTCCACATGTACAACTGACATTTTGTAAAAGTTGGCTCAAGAGCACCGCCCATAGGAAATAGCCATTGCCATGGGTGTTAAACCAGATATGTTTATTTTAGAAGTGAGTCAAATCTTCAAAGAGCAGCTTTATTCAGAAGAATGATTTACACTTAATCCATTCAAAATAAAATGTTAGCTTCTCGCTGATTTGTTTTACCTACTGTTTAGTTTAATACCTGTAGCTGAGAATACATTGCTAGTAGAATATAAGAAACATATTGCAAAGAAACATATGGTTCATTCAGTGCATATTATAAAATCATATCCATCCAATATACAAATAAGCTCATTAGTATCTTAACCAACTGCTGAAAACACGTTAAAAAGTAAAGTACAATTTTACAAATTAGTATGTTTTACTATTTTCTTATTACAATCTAAATCAAATTCACTGGGGCTTTCTGCCACAAACCTTGAGTACAAGTAACAGTTCAAATGTCCCTAATCCAACCTGTGAATAAGGAGATACTATACTATAACTTACTCATCTGAGCCAAGATTTCCAAAATTGCTATATTTGGCTACTTTACGATTTCTCCCACATTGCCATCAACAAGTTATTTTCTTGGTTTATTCAAAACAAGTGTTTTATTCCATGTTGTAAAAGGAGGTCTCACCTGTGCCATTGCTGTTATTTAATGAAGTAACTAATGTACAATTTTAACAGGTTAGGTATGGAACATGACGGTCAGGGGAATCGCTGTGCTGATGAAACCAGCATGGGCAGCATAATGGCACCACTAGTACAGGCCGCCTTCCATCGCTATCACTGGTCACGCTGCAGCAAACAGGAGCTGAACAGATACATACAGTATGTGGCTTCTCTGTATTCTTTTCTTTATAATAATAATGTGGCAGTTTGAGGGCAAGCCAGGCTCGACTGCTTTGAAACCAGGTAAATACACCATAAAAGAGAATTATGGAAGCTGACACAAACAAAACCTAGGTGTGTTTTATTCCCTTCAGTGTTTTTCACTCTTCCTAATTTGGAATCCTTTTTCTTTAATGTTTCTTCTTGTTTCTGGTTTCTATTGGGTTTAGCTCTTATGACTGCTTGCTGGATGATCCCTTTGAACACAAATGGCCCAAGCTTCCGGAGCTCCCGGGAATAAACTACTCAATGGACGAACAGTGTCGCTTTGATTTCGGCGTGGGATACAAAATGTGCACTGCTGTATGTGTTGCCTTTAATGACACGTTTTCTGTGATGAATATTTTTAGGAAAACTGTCAGGTTACAGAATGTGGGTAATACAAAGGTTTTGGGGTTCAGCATTGAAGGGCTGTGGGTCTCTGTAAAGTTCATGGTGGTGATCTCCAAGTAGCCGTTTTATAGTGTAGTTTATTGCTCTTTGCTATACTCTATAACTAAAGGCCCCTTGATTGTTCAGTAAAAAGCCATTGCAAATTTCAATGAAATTATAATGTAAATATAGAAATGCCTGTGCTATGTATTGGAAGATGAAGGGTTACAGTATGTGTTGGAGGTTTTGTCTTTAATTGATAAGAAATATATTTAGAAGAACAGCAGTCATGCTGTGAGTCCTAAGCTTGATGAAGACTCAATTATGGCAGTTTTTCATGTCTCAGGTAGTGATGATAGCAGCTATCGGATTTGTCACTTGTGTGCTTGATGTACTGTAAACACACATTCAAAATACTAATGGGATAGTTGACAGAGCAGACATGGAAACATTTACCATGTGCTCTAAGAGGATGTTTATAATATAATTACACTTCTCGGTGTCAATCTGATGAAACCAGTAATCTGCCAGTGTATACTGATAAGGATTTTTTTTTTTTTTTTTTTTTTTTTTTAGTTCCGAACATTTGACCCTTGTAAGCAGCTTTGGTGCAGTCACCCTGATAATCAGTATTTCTGCAAAACTAAGAAGGGTCCCCCTCTAGATGGGACAGAATGTGCACCAGCAAAGGTGGGTACAATAAAAAAAATTGTACTGTAAATGAAAACTGCAATGATGGACACTTATTAAAATATATTTTGATAAAATGTATTTTCCAGTGTTTATACTGTATTGATATTTTATGTAATGTCGTTAACCTTTGTGTTCACTAATTAAGTAGGTAAGCTTTGTAATTCTCTTGCCCATTGTTCTAGAATTCTAATTGCAAGGACCTTGGTGGAGCAGAGGGGTAGTGGCAAGAGAAATTAGTTTGAAATTAGTTTGAATTTAACAAATACACAAAAAAAACACCACACAGTTGGGTTTATACAATTGGTCTTAATAGCAGATCCTAATACTGACGCTGTTTAAATATTAAATTACGACCAAACATGTCATTTTACTTTACATTTAAAGACAGAAATACACCTAAAAGGCTTGCACACAGTGAGAGATTTTGGTTGTGCCACCTTCTTTTACTGTTTTCATGGCTGTAATTAGATCTGACGCTGTTTAGATCAATTCAGTATGCTCCAGTGTGTCTCCAGTGCTGCTAATTCAGAAATTTTTATCAGCACCAAAATTAATTATTGTTGCATTGAAATCCTAGCATTTGATTTCTGTATTATGTCTAGTGGTGCTTTAAGGGTCACTGCATATGGAAGACTGCAGACCAGCCGTATAGCCAGGATGGAAACTGGGGCTCCTGGAATAAATTTGGGTCTTGCTCCAGGACCTGTGGTGGTGGAGTACGTTCCCGCAGCAGACAGTGCAACAACCCACCGTAAGTCATCCTAAAACATTCAATCTTGGATGACAGTTTTATCTCAATGTACAATTGTTGAGTGTTTCAGTTGCAAAGATGCAAATAACACAGCGGCAGCATTTTAGTAGACCAATTATAATAATAAGCAATCCTCTGTATTTGCTTCTTCTGCCGTTCAAACTGTAAAAAATCTTGTCCTCTTATTCCCTGAAAGAAATATATTTTAAATGATGGTAATACATTGAAAAAGGAGTACTTCATAGTTTTGCACTGTAAGCTAAGATACATTCTAATGTTGGTGTCAGACTTGTTGTACACAACTTTCACGGGGTAGAGCAAAGCCATCTGATATAATGTTTAAAGTCATGGAGTTAGTAACATATAAAACATGTAGAGTGAGGGACTCCGCCTCTTGAAAGCCCAACATGTAATAGCAGGGGGGTTCCGTTGCTGAGGAGACCCGACAAACAGGACAGGGCTACCATCTTTGAGGTGACCCGACATACGAAGAGGCTTGTGAACCAGAAAGAAAACATGTTCCGCCTCTTCGAAAGCCCAACATAAAGAAGGGGTTTCAGTTGCTGAGGAGACCTGATAAACAGGAGAGGGGTCATCGTCTCAGAGACCGGACAAAGAGAGCTTCCACCATTTGGGGGCCCTCACATAAATAGAGGTATCAGAACCTGAAAGAGAAAAAGGCAAGGGATCGTGCATGCTAAAGGAGAGGTTTGGTCGAGGGTCGTCTCTGACTCGCGGAGAACCCTTCTCTAAGAAGTAAATGAAGCAAAGCTTAACAAGGGTTGAAGAAAGTTGAATCAATAAACCCCAAAGAATGTACCCCTGGCTCCCCACTGAAGACACCTAGGAGAAGAAAAAGGGAACTGCCAATGCACATAGAAAAGGAGAAAAAGAGAGAAAATCTTAACACAAAAAGGAAAGAAAACACTTAACATGACAAAGGGGTTAGTAAGCTGTACCCTACTGTCTATGTGAAGTCCCTCTGCACAGTGGAAAGTTTAGGAGGAAAACTTTGGTGGCCCGGGCGGAAAGATCATCCCCACTCTGAACATACTAGCAGTGGACTGATGGGCAGAGGATATTTCGGATGATGAAGAACAAATATAAGTGTTGACTGCTGATGAGGTCCAGCACCTGGTTGACATTTACTTTTGAAGCTGATGTGGCTGCCCCTGTTCTGAATGAATGAGAAGTGTAGAATTGTGAGGGAAAACCTGCTGTGGACACCACAGTGGAGAGATGTGAAGAAAACCAATCCCTTGATACAATGGACTGGCTTGAATTGATGAACAAAGGATCAGAAGATGAAATGGCTTTGCATTCTGTGATGTACTTCAGCATGGAAGTGTAGGGGCATAGAGGAGAGTTGATTTTTGAAAGCTGAATACATTGTCCTTGCCGCAGCGGATCCATTTTTGAAATGCGACACGATCAGATGAAATGGGAATCTGGAATGAGCTTGAGGTCATTGCAGCGGATACCTAGAGAAGGAAAGCTGGAAATAGAAGGAACTGTATATTCGGATCATCTCAAAACCTCCAAAAATGCTGATTGGCGTATGGTTTCTATAGTTAAATCATCGAATAGAGAGAAGCAGCCTTGGCGGAGAACTGAAACCAAGTTGCCGAGAATGTCTGTAGAAATAGGCAGGCACTTGGAAATTCCTTGTAGGAGCAGACAGACAGCTGGGATTGATAGAATAATTGGAAAAGAGATGGACATTAAGTGAAATTGGTGTTGAATTCCTGACAAATAGGATTTGATAGTAGCTGGTGACAATGTAAAGAATCCTTTGCATGAACTATGAAAGCCATGATCCAGTCCTCATTAAATGGAGTAGGATTAATCCTGCTTTGAGAGCAGAAAGTTATGTAACAAGCCCAACCTGTAGAGTATGAGGATCTGGTAGAAGGGGCAAGTGCTGAAGCCATGTAGTCTTGCGCTGAATTAAGTAGCTTATTGATCATTCAATTCCGTTGAAAATCAGCTGATTTAACTGTGGAGTTGCTGTTGCAAATGGTAGAGTTGTAGGGGCCACTGTGGAATTTGGAAATCTGTAAGAGCATCAGTTGCATTATTATAAAAGCCCGGTAGATGGCGAGCTTGTATTAGGAAATTGTTGGAAACTGAAATCCATACTAGCCGCCGCAGTAATTGCATGATAAGAGGGGAACTGGAACAGCCTTTATTTATAATGTGCACTGTAGCTATATTATCGCAGCAGAATAATAATGATTTCTTAGATATGACCCCATAATTGGGCAGCTGCAACTATTGGGTATATTTCGAGAAGAGCTGTGGACTTTAGATTTGGAGATAGATTTTCAATTTCCTGAGGCCATGTACTGGAAAACCATTGATTGTTTAAGAGACCTCCAAATCCCAAACACTATAAAACCTTTCTTAATTTCTTTTTCGATTAGAGAATGAACTACAGCTGGTTCTTGAATGCCAGAACAATGGTTCTTGCTTTGACTGAGACCGGTTAAAAAAAACGTTTTTTTAATCCATCGATTAAATAAATTTTAGTCAGGTTGTGCCCAGTTAATTATGTGGTTATCGGATGCCAGAATAGCTACTGCTTTTGCTGAAAAAGCTCTGTGATAATCAAAAAACATGGTCCATCCATATCTGACAGATAGTTCCACTATGTAATATTTATAGGAGTCTAGTCCAGCTCTTTGGTTAGGATATACAGAACACAGAGAATGTCTCTCAATATAGATAATCCACAACTCTGATCCAGAAACTCTGATGTTGCTGTCAATAATGAAACCAGATTGACATCCTTACCTTCGATTATGTTACATCTGATTTGTGGAGATACTGAGTAAGGGTAAGCTGAGGTTGGAGAGGAGGAGCCATATGCAGATGCAGTAGCAAGGTTGTAAATTGGAGGGGCTGATGAAATGACCAACGGTAGAGCAGTCGCTACAGTGTTGCTGCAGGAATTAGTGAGAGAGTTGAACTATGTTTCTCTTGCTCGATATTAGATACCCTGTTATACAAATTGCTCAGTTTGGTACTGACCGAAGATAATGTGTTGGCAAAAGGCTCCATGAATGATTTTATTTAGTTAAATATCAGGAAGTGCTGTTGCTGAATTTCTCTGGTTGGTGCGGCTGGCAGCTGATGAGAAGTGCTGGCTGTGGGGATGACTTGCTCTAGCACAGGCTGCCTATTGTATGGTTGAAGTGGCTGAAGGGATGGGTGCTGCGGACAAGCTTTTTTAGTGGAAAAATGGGTTCTGCTGAAATGGAACTGCAGTAGAGAAGAAAATGAGATTCTCGATCGCTCCCAGCTGGAATCACACAGCCATTTTTAAGAATGGTTTTTACTAGTTTGTTCATAGTCCAGTCCTTCCAAAACAGTCACTCGGGAGGAGCATCCTGAGGCCAAAGTCTCTTGGATCAGTGAAGATTAGGACCTTAGGTGGCAGGTAGACATGAAGAAATTTGAACTGGAGCCTGATCGGATGGAACTGAGGTGCCGGAGGGAGAAAAAATCAGGGGCTGGAGGGACCTTGGATTGAAGCTGGAGGAGAATGGACTGGTATAGACTTGAAATCCTAAGAATCCTCTGAATCAGAAGACAGATGCTGTAAGTTCTCCATTGTGCTTAATAGAAGTCGATAGTCTTGAAATCCACTTAGGTTTACAACGAAAATAAAAAAAGCACAAGACAGCTAGATAGGGGTGACTGATGGCTAATAAGATAGATTTAATTGATGAAAGGAGATGATAGGATGCAGGGGGGCCTAGCTCCACCCTCCAAACCACACTCACAGGTTAACATAATTATAAACTTGTTTATTTGTTCTTTAAAAGGACTTGGACTTCCACATAGGACTATATATAATATATATATATATATATATATATATATATATATATTATATAGCATATATATATAATATATTATATAATACACCTACCCATTATTTGGATATTCATGATATTATATAATTATAATATTATAATATAATGTCTTTATTATGTATTTCCTAATGACTTTGATTATAAAATGTATTTCCAGCCCCGCATATGGAGGACGTGACTGCCATGGATCCACTTTTGAATATCAACTATGTAATACTGAAGAATGCCGTGGCCCATATGAAGATTTCAGAGCCCAGCAGTGCTCACAACGAAGCTCACATTACCACCAGAACAAAAAACATACCTGGCTTCCATACGAACACCCAGATGGTGAGTTCATGTAAAAAAAATAGACTGAATTAGTGTATATTATAATGTATAGTGTCATAAATGTTGTGTTACTAAACTTACATTACAACTAACTACAACTAAACTACAATTATATATATATATATATATATATATATATATATATATATATATATATATATATATATATATATATATATATGCGGGACTGGGGGACCCTGGGGGGCCCTACCCCAGTAGATGTGACACTCTCGGTGCCAGTTTGGGAAAACTGGAGCGACTGGTCACCAGGCTACAGGCTTTCCAAGTGCAGTCTCATGGTACCTGTTGGTCCCATTTCTTCAAACCTAGAGTAACGATCTCAGGTCCCGCAGACGGGATTTCTCACAGGCGGAGGTGGAACGCGAACCTGGGGCTCACTTGCAGGACCTGGTATCGGGCTTATATCTTCATATTTGATTGCTTTACCTACCAGCCCTGACCCCTACCCCATAGCACACTACACCGTATATATCTACAGTGCCTTGCAAAAGTATTCAGACCCCTGACCAATTCTCTCATATTACTGAATTACAAATGGTACATTGAAATTTCGTTCTGTTTGATATTTTATTTTTAAACACTGAAACTCAGAACCAATTATTGTAAGGTGACATTGGTTTATGTTGGGAAATATTTTTAAGAAAAATAAAAAACTGAAATATCTTGCTTGCATACATATTCAACCCCTGTGATGTGGAAGCTCCCATTTTGCACCGATGAAAGAAATTGCCCTAACGAGGACATAATTACCTTACCATTGGCCTTCACCTGTGAACCATTAAAGTTGCTGTCACATTTTCTGGATAAAAACCCCACTGTTGAAGGATCATTGGTAAGGCTGTGAATCTGAAGGAAAATGAAGACCAAAAAGCATTCTACAGAAGTTAGAGATAAAGTAATACAAATGCATGGATTAGGGAAAGGGTACAAAATAATATCCAAGTGTTTGAATATCCCAGTGAGCACAGTTGGATCAAAAATCAGGAAGTGGAAGCTGCATCACACCACCCAGGCACTGCCAAGAAAAGGCCGTCCCTCAAAACTCAGTGCACAAACAAGAAGGAGACTTGTGAGAGAAGCCACAGAGAGGCCAACAATCACTTTGAATGAGCTACAGAGTTCAGTGGCTGGGAGTGGAGTAATGGTGCACCAGTCAACCATATCAAGAGCTCTGCATAACACTGGCCTGTATGGGAGGGTGGCAAGAAAGAAGCCGTTACTCAAAAAGTACCATCTGAAAGCACGTCTAGAGTTTGCCAGAAAGCATGAGAGTGACCCAGCTGCGATGTGGGAAAAGATTTTGTGGTCAGATGAGACCAAGATGGAGCTTTTTGGCCAAAACTCAAACCTAACACTGCCCATACCTCAAGACACACCATCCCTACAGTGTAGTATGGTGGTGGCAGCATCATGCTGTGGGGATGCTTTTCAACAGCAGGGACTGGGCATCTTGTTACAATTGAAGGAAGAATGGATGTAGCAAAATACAGGAAAATAATGAAAGAGAATCTGCTTCAGTCCGCTAAAAAACAGGACAATGATCCCAAGCACAAGGCCAAAGCAACATTTGAGTGGCTCAAGAACAAAAAGGTGAATGTCCTACAGTGGCCCAGTCAAAGTCCTGATCTCAATCCCATTGAGAATCTGTGGCACTATTTGAAAATTGCGGTCCATAAGCGTCGTCCAACCAACCTGAACAACCTGGAGCAAATCTGCCAAGAAGAATGGGCCAAAATCATTCCGACACTATGTGCAAAGCTGGTACATACTTACCCCAAAAGACTTAAAGCTGTTATTGCAGTGAAAGGTGGCTCTACCAAATGTTAATGTGTGGGGGTTGAATAGTTGTGGAAGCAAGATATTTCAGTTTTTTTTTTTTTTCTTAAAAATATTTCCCAACATAAAACCAATGCCACCTTACAATAATTGATTTTGAGTTTCAGTGTTTTAAAATAAAATATCAAACAGAACGAAATTTCAATGTACCATTTGTAATTCAGTAATATGAGAGAATTGGTCAGGGGTCTGAATACTTTTGCAAGACACTGTGTATATATATATATATATATATATATATATATATATATATATATATATATATATATATATATATATACTTGGTTTCTTGGGGCTGGTGTGTTTCAGAGGCCCAGAAGTGTGAACTGATTTGCCAGTCTAAAGAAACAGGAGATGTGGTGTTCATGAATCAGGTGATCCACGACGGGACACGATGCAGTTACAAAGACCCTTTTAGCGTCTGTGCCCGAGGGGAGTGCATGGTAAGTAGTATAATGACATGAGTGTATATTGAACTGATGTAGATGTTTGCAAATCTAAATGCCTCCCTCATTTAAATTATTACATTTTATAAATTTACAACATTAAAAGCATAGTGAAGTGTAAGAAAGCAAGGTGAAAGCATGGTAAAGCCCAGAGATGAATAGCAGAGCATATTAAATTAAATGATTGTAAAACCACAGGAAAACTCCTCAATAATTTAAGCAATAATCTTCAGTGTAAGTCTGGCTGTAAAAAAAATATTTAAATCTGTTTTTCTGTGTCTTTTGCAATAAAATATACCATGAGCATCTGCTGTATAATGTATACATTCTGTTGCAGAAATGTGATCAGTATGATCCTACATTAAAAATATTTTAGTACAGTGTCATTTTTAAAAATCAGGTTCATTCACATATGGCATTAAGACTGCTACACTGACTTTTCCAGCATGTGGGATGTGACAAGGAGATTGACTCCTTTAAACAGGAAGATAAGTGTGGCGTGTGCGGTGGGGACAACTCACATTGTCGAACAGTCAAAGGGACATTTGTCAAGACTCCCAAAAGACCAGGTACAAAAGCTGAAAAATTTAAGTGTACCCTTTGTATTACCCGTATACTGTAAACTAAACAACTTTCCTATTAAGATCATGCAACTATTACAGTTTGCCATTTCAGACTGGAGAGGGAAGGTGATTGTAGCTGTAGCACAATTCATTTCTGTACAAGCACACTAATAAAGACATATTACTCCTATTATTTTTATTAATAATAACAGCACCTTAGCCCATGTTTTTATATTAAGGAGTTTTCTCAAAAGCTACATATTAGACAATGAAAGTACAGTTATGGAAAAGCGAGTGTCGTCAAGTCAGTAGCTCTCCTTTGGATTTTGAATTTCTTTTTTGAGGGTTTATTATTACATTGTTTAATTTATTTTACTAAGCAGGCATGTTGAAAATGTTTGACATACCAGCAGGAGCAAGACATATTCTCATAGAAGAGACTGAGACATCACCGCATGTTATTGGTAAGTGTACTGGTTTGTCATGATCAAAAAGTCACTCTCTATTAAGGATAGAGTGTGAAACCTTTCATTTGTGTCACTCCACATGGTGAATGCAGGGGCTAGTCTGATGAAGGAGAGCTGTAACACAAATGATCTTTTCCTTAACAAGTAGGAATTCTTCTGCAACAGACACTTTACAATATATTTCTGTTACGGAAAGGCAGGAACCACAGTTGATGTCAGCGGATTTACTATTTCAGTTGTTCCCTTACATGGAGTGAAGTATAAAGACTGAAACACAATTTCAACAGCTTTCAGATTGGGCTTCACCAAGAGGCTTATCTCAAGAGGCTACAATGCCATTACTGTTTTACATTTAAGCAGTAATACCTGGCATAAGGGGACCATAGACATAGATGTTTCATGTTGTATCAGATCCCTTGAGCAGTATTTATGATACTCAGTCAGGCTTTCCTAGTTTTTTGTATCCGCTCTCATCTCTGTCCTGAATCAGGCCATGCAGGGCCTCCTGAAGGTTGTCCGATTAGTGTAGGTGTTTGTGGCTCTTCTTTCAGCACACTCACAATACTTATCTGCAAGGATTACTCTCTGAGGGAAAATGGCAGAATGCCAAGCCTTCCTAAAAAAAAAAGTATTAATTTAAAGGAAGAGGAGAAGGAAATCTGAGAATTTTTGGTAAAAGAAGTGGCATTGCACAGACAAGGTTTTGCTGTGAGAAATAATGTAAAGGGGAAAGCTACTGTATGCTTTAAAATTAAGATACAATATAAAATATACATTACTATACTACCTCAAAGTTACGACACCATTGCAAGAACAATAATAATTTACTACTTAACAATAAATATTAACCCATGTAATATAACGTTATATCACGTCTCATAGTAAACCCTTTTAAAACCTTTGGACTTTTTTTCTTTTGTTTCATTGCAGCTGTTAAAAATCAAGCAACAGGTAATTTCATACTGAATGCAAAAATTGAAGCCAAGCCCAAAACATTTATTGACAGTGGTTTGGAGTGGGAGTACACCATTGAAGATGGCAAGGAAACCTTAAAAGCTAACGGCCCCCTGCATGACAACATTATTGTTTTGGTAAGGATATCTGTTTTTAAGCAATAAATGATGTAAAAGACCAATGCAATGTGTAAATATCTAAGCATGAAAGCTAGTGTATTTTTAATCCTAACTCCTAAAATCCTACTAAATCCTAGTGTTTTTTGTAGTTCAATTGGGTATCTACAGTATCATATGATGGGCCCCAATCAAAAATATTTAATTCAAGTCTGTTTTTATGGACTTAAATAATGTTTTATATTAGGAAAATGTATTCCTTTTTGAATTTACACTGCCCTTTAACTAAAAATTATGTTTTAACAGGCAATACCTCAAGATGATGGCTCCAAAACCAGCCTAATGTATAAGTACATTATCCATGAAGATCTGTTGCCAGTTATTGGAAACAACAATGTCCTTTTGGAAGAGATGGACACATATGAATGGGCCTTGAAGAGCTGGTCACAGTGTTCAAAACCCTGTGGGGGAGGTTGGTTATCATAAATCCCCATCCTTATTTGAATATCTCTGCACACAGACTCAGAGTAAATTATACCAGGATATTACATCCCCAACAAAACTCATTACAAGACCAGGTATACCTATGAGATTGCACTTTAATCTAAAGAATAAATGTAAAAGTTATTCACTACATTCTTGGAAAGATAAGTCTATGTGGCTTGTACTTTATTCCTTAGAATAATGACCCCAACCTATAAAACTGGGCCATGCATATTTACGATGTGATTTGAAATGTTGCAGGTATACAGTATACAAAGTATGGCTGTAGGAGAAAGAGTGATAACAGGATGGTCCACAGAAACTTCTGTGACACCAACAAGAAACCCAAGCCAATCAGAAGACGGTGTAACCTCAATGAATGTAGCCAGCCATTGTAAGTCTTGCCCGGTTAAATAAACAAAAAAAAAAAGAATCTAGCACTGTATTCCAACTTGATAACATTTTGTCCAATGTCTTCATCAGTTAATATTTTTTTGTCTTCAGCAGGTCAATCTAAAAATAACACCCCTATAGCTGTACATTTTTCATCATGGCTTTTGAAGCATCTCTGCTTTTACCATGGTGTAGTAAAACATTATCCAATTGGTGCTTTATACTTTAAAGAGTTTTCTGCTTGGCAATGTCTAATTAAAATAGGGCTGGTTTTGATGTACATGTATGCTTGTGAGATGACTGAGAAAGGCAAAGGCACAGGTATTATTTTCTTATTATCTTGTATCTGTATATACTGTATGCAAGACAGTGGGGACCAATTGTCAGATAAGTTTGACTCACCCAGGAGTAATCATAGTAAATCCTGCAAGGTTAGAACAAATAACCCACATTAGATGCTCTTCAAAAAGAGACTGGCTTTGTTAAGCACAATTCTGTTTAATTTTGTAGGTGGGTGGCAGAAGACTGGAGCTCTTGTAGCAAGGTATGTGGGAAACTTGGATTCCAGTCAAGGGTGGTACAATGTCTTCAGTCTCTTCAAAATGGCACTAACAGGACAGTCCACACCAAATACTGCACTGGGGAGCGGCCAGAGAGCCGGAGAGCCTGTAACCGTTCACCATGTCCAGCACAATGGCGCACAGGAGCCTGGTCTCAGGTGGGTACAGATCCCTCACTGGTACACCACTTGCCCATTTTTTACATATGAATCTAAATGGAGGTAGTGACTGCAGCCACTGTGTTTTAGGGTTCATATAGACCTCACAGAATGAAGTTGTTGAAGATCAGGGGGATTTACCCAGTGGCATTTCCCAGTATAGGGGTGGTACATCTTCCATAATCAGAACTGGAAAGCATATTGAAAGGGCTGTCATGTATTCTATCATCTACTGACTATTTTGCTGACAGTGAAACAGTAAAGATATAAAACAGGTCTTTAGAGGTTTAAAATAAGTAAGTTATTTTCAACTAAGCATGAAGCAAGTGAGGTATACTACAGTCCAGGCATCCTGAAAGGTGCTGTCAGATTCTTAGTAAGGCAAATGCATATACCATTTATCTAATTGTTATTGTTATCACTTTTTTACATTTCCTTTCCTGTGTGCAGTGCTCTGTGAGTTGTGGAGAAGGAATTCAACAACGACAGGTAGTGTGCCGAGCTACGGACAACAGCGTTGGCCACTGTGAGGACGGCAAGCCAGAAACTGTACTGATTTGTAAATTGGAACCCTGCCCAGGTAAATCAAAATGTACATAGTTGACTGGTTGTGAATTGTATTGTAATTAAAATATACTGGCATACCTACATTTAAATATACATGATATCTCTATATCTGAGCTAGAAATACAATGAAATTCTGTCAGTATACTCGCCTTGCATTATGTACTGCACTCAAAGTCCCAGTGATAATATTTAATATTAAAGTCTCCACCCTTCATTTAGGTGTGTGTGTTTGGTGGGTGGGGATCCTGAAAATATTCCCATGTAATCAATAGTGGGAAGAATTGGGAGGTGCCCACACTTGAATGAAAGACATTTAGAGAAAGAACACTAGTTCTTTTTATGAAAGAAAGTCAGTTGGGGTCTTGTGCTAAAAATATATTTATTACAGGTTTCCTGCTACAAGTAAAAATGTAGTTTCTTAAAGGAACAAGTTAAACTTTCATTAAAAATCATTGTGCTCTATTATTTTGTCAATTTTGCAAAATGCACAACAGGAAAAACAGATTCTCAAATGACTGCAGCTAAATATAGATTGTTTGTACATTGTGTTTTTATTAATGTTTTTGTAAGCTGTTTTCAAAAAACTAATCTGCACATACTATTGCATTTGTTTTGTTGTATAGGAAAATCCATGTTACCTTCACCAAGCACAGAAACTGTTGAACATGTCACCCCCAAAGTTCAGTGGGTATCCCAGATGGTTCCAGAAAGTCCTGTTAATAAGATCTCTACCAGTAAGTGTTCATTATTGTGTATGGTATGAAGTAAATAGATGATTTCAAACTGCACACCTCCTGTGTTGGAATCCTGAATGATCTGAAAGTAGAAGTAATACAGTAAAAAAAAAGTGTCTGTCTAAGTTATAGTTAAAAAAAACAAAACATTGCATCCTAGCACACATATTGGGGAAATACTGTATCATTTTAATATATAACTTACTGTTCAAGAGGTGAAGGCCTAGAACAAAGGTCTAGCAAGTTAAAGACTGTTGTCCACCAGTGTCATTAATCCATTATCTTAACTACGCACTGGATTCTCTACACACTTTAAATGGAAAAGACATTCAGAGTGTTAATTTATTTCCTGATTTGTTTCATGCATAGATGAGCCCTGCCTTGGTGATAAATCCATATTCTGTCAGATGGAAGTCCTAGCCCGCTATTGCTCCATCCCGGGCTACAACAAGCTGTGCTGCGAGTCCTGTAATAAGAAGATAGCTACTACAACACCACTGCCAAACCTTGAGAAAACTGATTCTCTGGCTGTCCAGGCCAGTCCCAAACCAATCCCAGACATGGTAGTCAAGCCAACTGCCCAAAACCAACCTCAAATGACCAACAGAGCTGCTACAACAATGATGAATACATCGGCACCACTTCAAGCCTTGACTGTCGATACATCAGACCTCAGGGCTGCTGGCACCTCAATTTTGATCTCCACGGTTCAGTCTCAGGGTACTGCCAGCCGCTCCACAGCTGTAGACAGTGAAATTTTTGGAAACCTATTTAGACTACCTCCTGGCCAAAAAATAGTGGGGACAAGCACTGTAGGTGCACTGGATACCATGGCCTCAAAAAGGATTGCATTAGACTCCAGTAAGACTTCCCATAGCACTACTAGTACAAGCAGCACTTTAGGTTCCTCAGGTGTGACCAGGTCAAGAAGAGATGATTATGGATCTGAGACAGACTTGACACACCAAACCTCACCTGTAGTTACATGAATTATGACTTAATCTGTGAACATGCACATTTAATACTGAAGCTGACAGTAACATACCTGTTTTTTTTTTTGTTTTGTTTTAACTGTGACTCTGAGGCACTTTTTTTAACCAGTTGCTGCAAGTAAATTATTTCTGTGCAAGTGAATTTTGACCAGCGATGGTTACCTCAAAGTTGGCAGAAATTATTCAATGTTTCACTTACAAGCAGTGTATTACACAACACTCCATGCTTTACGAAACAAAACACAAAAATTGACTTAATCAGGTCTCCAGACTGTGACTAAAATAGTCGGCAACACGACTTAAAAATATTTCCGGCTACAGTATTTTTTTATGTTAGGCACTGTTGGCTCCTATAGCAAAATTGACCATCTGGTCAATGGTGACCATCACCATTGACCAAAACTCAAAAACACCAACAGGCAGAGCCGTGTTTTTTCACTCATTATGCTCATACGTAATATGTAAATACACCAATGCATTTTAATGTGCAGTGCATGTGTGAGAGATGAGAATTTGTTGATAATGATGATCTGGCGGAAAGTGCACCTTCACAGCAAAGAATTCAAGTGCATCAAGAATTTCCCTGCTTATGTTAAAAAAATGTATTGTGAGTTCCCTTTCAATTCGAAGACGACCACCAAAACATTAAGTATGGGATATGCCTGCCTGTTGGTATGTATTTTCTGAGCTCTCTTTACTAGAGCTGCCGATAGGCCCCTTCCCTCGGTCCCGCCTACCAAGATATTAAAAGCGTCATTTCACGGAAGCCATTTCTCTTTTTGCCGCTCAAGGTGCAAGATGGTACGGTAAGACCCTCTGTGTTGGTATCTGAGCGTTTTTTGAAAAAGAGCTCGAGTCTACTCCAGTTCCTTACCAATTTCACAGAATCAGTGACTCCTGATTCAGCCTTTTTTCTTGCCATCTTTTCTCAGTAACCTGCATGCACTTGCATTGCAGGCTGCTGTTTTCTATCTGTGATATAAAAGTCGACTGCCTGTGCAGTATTGATTTAAAGGAGCGAGTGTTATTGTCTCTTCCAGCCTTCACTTGCGTGGAAGCATGCCAACGGCGCTAGGCTTCGCCTTACCCCCACTGTTGAGCGACTCTGCTAGCTGCTGTTAGCAGTTAAATATATATAAAATATATATTGTTGTTGACGAAATACCTTGTTGGCACATCTCAAGTGCACACCCGGTACTCCCGCTTGCCTGTGTTGTGCTACTGCTGTAATAAATAAATAAATAAATAAATAAACACTGGGCTGTATTTTTACTAGCCCTGTTGTAGAATTGACCACGCTGACTACCTCGGCCCTCCCACCTCAGTGCGTTGGGCCTTAGAAAAAAAAAAAAAAAAAAAAAAAAAAAAAAATCTTGCAACAACAGCAGTGTGTTCCCACTATTATGGTTTATTGTACTCCGTCCACAGATTCGCCGGCCGCGGCTTCGGCCTGTGTGACCCCTAGTATATGCTAAGCACAGACGACACACTCTTAGGGTAGGCATCGCTGCTTCAGCTGCCCCCCAGTGCTTCGGTACCTCGGTGCCCGGTGCACATGGAGCGTTCGGTGCTTAGATCACTCATTGCGCACAGTGCTCGGTGCCCTCTGTGCACAGCGCCTCGGTTCTTATGTTACCCCAGTGCACACGGTGCTCAGTGCACTCAGTATACATGGTGCTCGGTGCGCACGGAGCTTGGTGCACATAGCGCTTCAGTGCATGCGCTAGTTGGTGCAAGGCGGTGCAATTAGTGTGTTACACCCGTGGTTCCATGTTTGTGCATCTTGCAAGGCGAACATGCCACTCAATGATAGGCACTCACTTTGCATGCAGTGCCTAGGGGTCCAACATGCCACTGAGGCCATGGGAAGAGAGTACTTCTGCGACTTATGCGGGGCTTTTCAGTTCAGAATACGTCGCAATAGGCTCAAAAGGGCCTTGGGGATAGAGGCTCAGTCTCCCACAGTGGAGCTATTAGCAGTCCCTGGGGCCCCATCCCCGCTCCTCCAACTTTCGCAGGGCCCCTCGCAGGAGATCCCCTACGCTGTGGCTCCTGTGCCATAATCTCGTAGTAAGTCCCCCTCTACCCAGATGAAAAGGGTGACGCATTCTAGGCAGGCAAGGGACATTATTTACCTCAAGGAGCAAATTGCCCAGGTCCTTGAGCTACTGTCGAGGCAGCAAGCTCCTACGGTATTGGTAGAGGTCCCGGCCCCGTTACCATCCTCACAGCTTCAGCCTCTGGGTCTCCCATGGAAGCCCAGGCCGAGCCAGAGCTGCAGCCCTTGATGGCGGAGAAGGACCCGCTATCTTTAGCGGCCTTCACATATTTTAGCTAACCGGTTTCTCAAAGGCGCTCGTGGTTACGCCTTCCCAGGAGGTCCGTTGTCTCCAAATGGAGCCTTGATGTTATACCGGAGGCTCTCACGAAGGCACCGTTTGAGCCTATACACTCCATAGAGTTGAAGCATGTCTGTGAAGACAGCTTTCCTCTTGGCTATCACCACCGCAAAGTGGGTTAGTGAGCTGCAGGCGCTGACGTTGTACAGCTCCTGTATGCGTATTTGGGACGATGGCAGCAGGGTGTCTCTGCTTGTAAACCCTGTTTTCCTCCCCAAGGTGAATACATCCTTCCACATGAATAAATCTGTGGAAGAATCAGTCTTTCCATCCACCTCCGTTTGCTGAGGCAGTCATCCCAGAAGGGGCCTATCGGCAGCTCTGCTATAGAGAGCTCAGAAAAGACCTACCACTAGGCAGACATATCCCATATGTAATGTTTTGGTGGTCATCTTCTCTTTCAGGGAACCAGGATTACAGTAAGTAACCTAACATTTTGCAGTAAAGAAGGGCCAGTTGTGCAGGGAAAAGTGATTTTATTTCTGGAATTAACCATTTTCAGAAAGGGTCTGTGAAGAAGCACGGTGAAAGCAGAAAACGCAGAAGTGCTAGGGAATATGTTATTGCAAAGAGTATGCCAATCCAGACAAAAAAAAAAAAAAACGTTTAGGGAATTAAAAATGAAATTCAATGCTGCTTACAAATTCTAAATATGAAATAAGTAATTGTTGTATATCAGGGACACGCAACCCGTGGTCTGATTGCGGTCCAGTGTATTTATTCCATTTCACTTATGCATATATCGTAAATATTTTTTTTTTTAACTTTGCTGACTTGCTTTTTCTCATTTTTCACATAAAATGCAACACACATTTTTAATTCCTACAGCAGAGTGTAATTACTTCTCATCAACTTAAGTCTACAACTAATTTCATGAGTCTTCCTCTCCTTTCTCAAAAGCACACACCCACTGCATTGAAAGAACCCATTCCCAACATAGGAGTCAGGCTTGTTGCTAAGGGGGTGACGTCACTGGTGTATATATGGTAACAGTACAGTATTAATACTTTGTTTTTAATTTTTTTATATATTTTTGTTTGTGATGTGTATCGTGCAGTACGAAATCAAATTAGCAGTAATTCTAAGGGAAATTGCCTATATAGATTCCTATGTATATTGCAGCTAAGGATTAAACACAGATTATTCCTTAGTAATGTGCAGCCCGCTATAAACATTAGGTTAAACTTGTTTTCTGGATATGCGACCCGTAATAGTTTGGTTGCGTACCTTTGTTGATACTTCACTAGCCTAAGTTAAGGTTAAATTTGAGTTCAGAGTACTAAGTTAAGGAAACCGAGTTCACTTCTAAAGCGGCAAAGATATAAAATGACCTCATGAGGATGTGTTACAGCAACACTTTTTGAGGACAGCTGCAGTGGCAGAATAGCAGACTGAAAGACAGGCATGGCAGAGCAAGTTAGCGTCAGACAACATAAATGAACAGTGAGGGAGCAAACAAGTGAGTGCAAACAATACGTTTCTGTTTTGCATCATTTTAGTGCTACAACAAGCTTTTATTGTAATTTAAGCAGTTGAATATGGAAACACTCAAAAAGTGGCACCCAAAAATTGGATTTGGCACCTTGAACCTTTGGCTTAGGAGGAGCCATTGGCTCTTTCGGTAAAACGTTAGTCTGGAGAACTGTTAATGGTGCTGTATACAACTTAATGGACTATACAAACATGTTTTAGTTTATTGGAAGCATTGTTGATAATTACTTGTTCAGTTAATACAGTATGTTTGTTAACCCAATGTATAAGTGCATTGGAATTACATATTGTACTTATTTTGTGAAACATTGATGTTTGAAATAAGTTAAATGCATTATGGGATTTATGGTGTATGGAGAATACATCACCCAGAATAGGGACCTATGTAAACCCTGTCTCTTGGTGCTTACCTGTTATATACCTCCACCTGGTACCCCTAAAAGAATGCCTGCTTCTTAGAGTATGTGCTCAGTGACTTTAATCTGAAGGCTGTGCTGCCTAATAAATGATAGCGATGTACATAGCTCTACATCCCAGCACACACATTGCCTTTTGTCAAACGTACAAAGACTTAATTATTTTTTATTTCCTAGTACTGTTACAGTCTTTTAACTTATATATTTTCAAGTAATATTGTATATAGTGTACATTTCAACATTGTACGAAAAATGAACAAGAAACCATGTAGTATGAAGTGTAATGTATTGGGAAGGTACAGTAAATAGGGTTAGATAATGTGAGCTTGTAAAATACGTCACATGTTGCTGCTTGTTATGTTATTTCATGCCTGAGTTACATTTATTAACGTCATAATGTGTTTTGTATAGTTCTTGTATATACATGAATGAGAGCTTTAAATGTTAATATTTATTAAATTTAAAAATTGTAGTAAATAAAAAATACATTTAACTGTTTTTTTAACACAAATCCAACGTGTAACTGTACCATCACAATGGTGGTGAAAAATTAATATAATAACTGAGCTTCAGAGTGGAGAATAGGGCATTTAACACATTTAGGCCTAATGTATGGGGAGAAAATGCATTCTTGAACGCAAGCAAAATATTTTCTTTAAATATATATTGTGTACTTTTCCAGAAAATGTTTCTGCACCATGGTGTGCTCTTTAAATGTGAGCATGTAAGTGAGTGTTTGCATACCCTTCCCTCTGTAATCTTTGATGTAATGCAGTAGTATGCAGAAGAAATGTAAAGAACCTGGACTGTAACATGAAGCAGAACTAATACTGCTGTTTCCAATTGTCTGTTCATTTTCAGGCAATGTGGGACCCATTACCACAAGGTTTACAACTCTACTAAAACAGTTTTACAAATGCATAATACAGTATGTAAATGCATCCACTACCCTGAATATCAGCAGTTCCAATGACAGTATGTTTAAAGAGTAAGTAGTAGGGTTCCAACTACTTACATGTAACTTACATTACTACATGTAACGCTAAAAGATAGCGTTACATGTCCCCACGTGTTGCTACAACTGTTTAAATAACGTACTTGTAATTTTTCTTTTCATTGTTAACATCCTGACAACTTTTTACATTTATAACTTTCAAATCAGTTTCAAAGCTTTTCAAAACAGCCTCTGTAGCACACTGTGTAAGGACTATTGCCCACATTGTCAGACAGGTAACACAGCAATAATCATCCATGATGTGTTATGGAATAGAAAAGCCAGAGCACTTGTTATTTTGTTTTTTTAATAGCTCTGCCTGCAATGATTTAGAGGACAGATCTCAAACCCCAGCCTAGTGCACTAGAATGACCATTTTGAAAAGGGCTTTAAAACAGAAATAAAGTTATGTGTAAAAAGTTGTTAATGTGTTATTTTTAATATACTGGTTAATATGCTCAAAAGAAAGCCCTGTATATCTTCTTGCGACCCCTGATGTTTGGGATCTTTTTTCTTCTTTTTTTTTTTTTCTTTTTGCAAGACGATATTTTCTTTTGAAAAACATCAACTGTGAAATCACTTCTAAGTTCTTCAGTAACTTTCAATACTTTCTGTACAGTGTCATGAGCACATGGTAAATAACTATACACATATTTTATTGTTGGAAACCAAAACAGTTTGAATTGAATGTATTACCATCTGTTCATGGACCTGTGTGTGCAGCTGTTTTCTTCAAATGTTTCTTCAATGCTGCTAAGTTACGTTGTCCTTGGAACTAAAGAGAACAGGTAATTAAGAGTAGTACTTACAGTACTTATTGGTATATATACTGTGTTATTCTCAGTCGTCATATTTAACAGTGTTAATCTCATGTATACACGGTACATTTTTGGCAACAATACAAAATTAACTTGTTGGACAATGGTACAGATACCACTGGTATGGTACGGATTGCATTAAAGATGACAATAAACTTTTTTTTTTTTTTTTTTTTTTCAATTGTGTTTGTCTAGTTGGTTTTGGGATTGCAAGTTCCTTCCTTAGCAGGCAGTTCCTAAATGGATTGTTGTGTTACCATCACTAAAAATCATAAACTGCAACGTGTTTGTTGAGCAATGTTTGTCTTCCAATCGAATATGGCTGAAGTGGCAGAGCAAGAGAAAGAAGGGCCTGGTGCATGGCCTTACTGTGCCCCCCCCACACCACCACCTTTAATGTAAAACTTGTTTATGTAGATAAAAAAAAAGTGTTCAATATTTAACAATATTTAAATCTCAGAATGTTTGCATGTATGAAACACTATACAACTACACATAATGACATGTTTTCTACTCACCTACTTCAATTGCATTTTGTGTGCATCTTTACATCCAACACTACACTACTTTTTAATCACAAGCTAACATGTTTTAACACGTCTCTCCAGAAATACAGAACTAACACAATGGTGATGCAGACGTTTACACACATAGAAAAAAACAAAAATGTCCAATCGAAATACAGGCATGTTCATTTGTTTTACTTTATCTTGGTACCCAGCAGCATCTGTAAACTACAGGATGAATCCGTACACAGAGAATATAACTGCAAAATACTGGGCCGAACAGTACCCCCAAACCTTCCATGAAGACAATGGAAAACATTTGCAATGTTAAGCAACCACTAATGTAAAGCATAAGTGGTCGCGGAGTTTGAAAAAGACACGCTAACGGAACATAATATAGTGCCGAGTACCAGCCTCCATGCAGTTGCGAGGGAAGAAAAATAGTTTAGGAAGCTTATTTTAATTCAGCAATCTTTTTAAACATAATTAAGATAACAGCGGTACTTGTTGAAACGAGGGAGGATAAAAGTGTAATTACTGAACAGGTAGCTACAATGATACGAATATTAAAGGGGGTAACATCTGAAAATATAAATGCAAAGGATATTATCACTTTTAAATCCATACCTCCATGTAGTGTCCCTTGACCACTCAATGTCATTGTCAGTTACTGGCATATCTGATCTAAGAAGTACAATGTGGACTAGACAATTAATTATATTGTTTGAAGTATATTACTTGAATAAACCTGGAATAGAAATTGAAGGCAAGGTTGGAATTTATTTTCTTATGTTGACATCTACTTTTGTACGTATTTTAGTATGTATGATTGTAGGCTATCAATAAATACTTTGGAAGTGTAATTTGTGTTTCATTGTACATTAAGCTTTTAAAGTTACCATAAAGCTCCACAACCCAATACACAATTTGTTTATAGTTTTTTGTTCGGTGAATTCCTCTAATCATGCGTTTTCTCTGGTTTCTTTGCTCGCCTCCGACATAAATAAACTCAACATGAATAGAAGTAGCCATCAAACACTTAGTGTTCAAAGATGTTATAATATGTGCATACAGACTTGTGAAAAAGGTGAGAGTGTACGCTGTACATACAATGTAAGGGGAGTCTGACAATATTACAAATACGATCCATGTCAATGATCTCGATCACATTTGGTATTCCATTTATGTCCGTGCCGATATCTTTTGAAAGCAAGCCCCATATTTCACTTTTTAACTATTAAATTAAATGTTTACAGAGTACTTAACACAATTGCTATAAGGACCATGCTGCATGATGTGTTTATTACTAATAGCGTTATCAGTAAACTATACCAAATCACGTTTTTATTTACAAGAAAGTGAAAACATGTTTTTGCTGACTTTATAAGCATTTGGGGGCCACAGTATAGGTTACCTTCATTGTAAATAAAACATGTGATTTGGCATAATTTTATGATAAAGCTATTAATAATACATGATTATAAGAGCAGTTTTTAAGTATTCTGTAAATATGTCGTCTAATAGTTAAAGTACAACGAAGTTGTCAGGTCTTGTTTTCAAAAAATATCGGCACAGACAAACCAATGAAATACCATGTGCGTATGTATATATGTATGTATTTATGTATCTATGTATGTATGTGTATGTTTAATAGAGAGTGCATGCATGTCTCCAGTCATATGTGGTTTTCACGATCACGCCGCCTTAATATCGAGCTAAAATTGCAGATATTTATTACTGTCATAGCCTTATCTTTACGCCTCTTGGAACATAAGAAAGTTTACAAATGAGAGGAGGCCATTCAGCCCATCTCGCTTGTTTAGTTGTTAGTAGCTTATTGATCCCAGAATCTCATCAAGCAGCTTCTTGAAGGATCCCAGGGTGTCAGCTTCAACAACATTACTGGGGAGTTGGTTCCAGACCTTCAAAATTCTCTGTAAAAAAGTGCCTCCTTTTTTCTGTTCTGAATGCCCCTTTGTCTAATCTCCATTTGTGACCCCTGATCCTTGTTTCTTCTTTCAGGTCAAAAAAGACCATTTGGTCAACATTGTCAATACCTTTTAGAATTTTGAATGCTTGAATCAGGTTGCCGCGTAGTCTTCTTTGTTCTAAATAGATTCAGTTCTTTTAGCCCATCTGCATAGGACATGCCTTTTAAACCCGAAATAATTCTGGTCTCTCCTCTTTGCACTTTTTCTAGAGCAGCAATACACTTTTTGTAGCGAGGTGACCAGAACTGAACACAATATTCAAGGTGAGGTCTTACTAATGCATTGTACAATTTTAATATTACTTCCCTAGATTTAAATTCAACATTTCACAATATATCCAAGCATCTTGTTGGCCTTTTTTTATAGCTTCCCCACATTGTCTAGATGAAGACATTTCTGACAACAAAAACTCCTCGGTCTTTTTCATAGATTCCTTCTTCAATTTCAGTATTTCCCATATGATATTTATAATGTACATTTTTATTGCCTGCATGCAGTACCTTACACTTTTCTCTATTAAATGTCATTTGCCATGTGTCTGCCCAGTTCTGAATTTTGTCTAGATCATTTTTGAATGACCTTTGCTGCAGCAAAAGTGTTTGCCAGTCATCCTATTTTAGCTTCATCTGCACATTTAACAAGTTTGCTTACTATACCAGAATCTAAATCATTAATGTAGATTAGGAATAGCAGAGGACCTAATACTGATCCCTGTGGTACTCCACTGGTTACCTTGTCCCAGCACTTTGTTTTCTACATGTTAACCACTCCCCAATCCATATACATGCATTTCCTTGAATCCCTACTGCATTCAGTTTGAGAAATATTTTTTTCTGTGGGACTTTGTCAAAAGCTTTCTAGAAATGCAATTTGCAATTATCCATTATCAGTGTTGCATCCTCAAAAATAATCAAGCAGGTTAGCTAGACACAATCTCCCTTTCCTAAAACCATGCTGTCTCCTCAGATACTATTACCATACAGGTAATTTTCCATTTTGGATCTTATTTCCAGAAGTTTAGATATAATAAAAGTCAGACTTACTGGTCTGTAGTTACTTGGTTCGGTTTTGTTTCCCTTTTTGTGGATCAGTATTACATTTGAAATTTTCCCATCTGTCGGTACAACCCCCGTGTCAAGAGACTGTTACATGATCTTGCTTAACGGTTTGTAAATAACTTCTTATGTTTCTTCGAGTACAATTGGGAGGATCTCATCTGGCCCAGGGGATTTGTTTATTTTAAGAGCTCCTCATCCCTTCAACACTTCTGCCTCGGTTATGCTAAAGTAAATTAAAACTGGATAGAAACAGGTTGACATGTTGTCCTTATCCTCCTTTGTAAAAACTTGTGAAAAGTAATCATTTAACATATGCTTTTTTTTTTTTTTCTTGGTCTAGGAGTTTGCCATTTGTCTTAAACATTTAACATCCTCTGCAAATGTTCTCTTGCTGTTGTAATATTGGAAAACATTTTGAAATTGGTTTTAGCCCCTTAAGCAATGTTCATTTCTATATATCTTGGCCTTTCTAACTTCACCTCTAACTTGCATTTGCACAAATTACACAAAGAGTACTCTGTTCTTTGTTTTTGGTCCCTTTTAAGGCACCCTGTAAAATGCCTTTTCACTTTTTTTTTTTTTAATTGATCTACTGCATTAAACCACTTTGGCAATTGTTTCAGATTTTGATTTGTCTGTTGGAATGTAATTATTTTGCACCTCTAGTAAAACAGGTTTTAAAAAGCCATCCCTTTTCTATGGATGTTTTCTCTATTTTACTCCAGTCTACTTAGTCTGCGTAGCAGGGGGTGGGGGTAGTGGTAGTAGACACACACGCCCCTGAAATAAAGCTAGACTGCACCACATTATGTTTAAAGAAAATAATGAATTCTGTTCTATTATAATTTCTCTTCTACTTTCATTGACACAGGCTCAAATCAAAGGGGAACAGCATCTAGCCAACATCAAGGAGCACAGACAATAAGTAATATGCAAGTCTTTATTAACAGGTTATATTCAAAACTTGGCATTAGTATAGCACACCATCACTAACAAGTCAAAGTAGCACAGTAAAACAATGTGCATGACCAGTCCTTATTCAATATTGCACTTACCCTGCCTGAATTGTCGGTAGGGGACGTTCCAATCTCCTGCCACCCCAAATTTCAAAACTGCTCAATTATCCCTTTCCCAACAGGGGGCGCCACTCCACCACTGCATCCAAGCCAACAGACTAATAACACCGAGCCTTCCCCAGTCAACTGAGTGGAGAAAAAAACGTTTCAGTCTACAACAGAGCAGGGCCTCCACTCTCAATCTAAAATAGGATATTGCACATGAGTTTCCTGATAAAAATAAAGCAAAGGATCAGTGCACGTCAAGACATTTCAATTCAGCTAATTTATACAACAAATTGTATAGTAAAACCAGAGAGATCACCATTAATAGAATTGCTAATTTAAATTAATCATAAACAGATATCTAGCCATATATATACACACACACACACACATCTAGACCTATATATATAATAAAATACACAGTATAATCTAGTAGCAGATATAACCTAGCAGCATATACAACCTAGTAGCATTATGTAGTTTAGCAACAGATACAGTCTAGCATCATTATATAATTTTAGCAGCAGATACAATTTAGCAGCATTGTCTAGTGTAGCAGCCAAGTATAATTTAACAGCATTTGTAGCCGCAAAATACAGCCCGGCATCAATTAATTCTGGCTGTAATGTAAGGCAGGGAACAGGGAAGACTTCGCTGATAAGTTATAATAAAAACTAACAATAGCGCAATGAGAAGGTGCGTGGCTACTGCAGTTTAAGCAGAATGCACCACACAACAGGACACTTAGCTAGTGGATAACGACCCACAACTCCCAGTCCAGCGTCTTGGGCAGCTCTCTCTCAAAGTGCTCGTGCTTTTTACTTCTCTCCAGTCAACGCCGCTCAGCTGGTCGTCTTCAGCCCCTCACGTCCCGATTTCTCTTTACTCTCGTTCCCAGTACACAAAGTGTCCCGTACTGCTGCCAACACCCCAAATTCCTCACATCCTGGTCCCGTGCCACTACCTGCAACACTCTGATCTCTTTGTTTTCTTTGGTCCTGTATCTGTTTTGTTATTTTCTCGATCCCCGCCTTCTGCTTTCTCCCGATATTGTTTCTACCTATCTCTTTTCTTTTCGTTCCGCCTTGTTCTAACTTAGTTTTCTCACTTTGTTTTGTGACCTCGTTTTCTGAACTGTGTGCCCCGATCCCTCCTTTTTTGTCTCTCCTCTTTCCGTTCTACCTTCTCCCTTATTTTATAGTGCACAGCTGATTAATTATTGTCCACACCTGTGATCCAAACAGTGATTTCAAGCAACAGACCACGGTGGCGTTGCCGTAGGAACAGTTAACACAGCACGTGTACGAAAACGTAAAAGCAAAACAAATCAATACATCAATAACGTGCTTAAATTAAATAAATCATTCCAACAACACATCGTGAGAAAAAATAAAAAATAAAATAAAACATTCTTAAAAAAATCACAATATAATTCAATAAATCACATACACCTTTGTCACCCGTGACGTCTGTTTCATACCTTCATAGTTTCCCTTGATAAAATTGTAAACCTTAGCTTTAGTCATTACTTTGGGGGTTTTAAAAATCACTTCAAATGAGACAGTGTTGTATAGACAATAGTCCAAAGTACTAGAGACTGTAAAGATCGTATCGAAACTGCTTTACAAGCTTTATGAAACAGTTTGGAGAAACTAAAGCTACCGCTTCTTGCGAAATTGAACACAAGTTTACCGAAAAACGATTACGACGTACAAAAAAACATTTTGATGCCCGTTTAAAAAAAAAAAAAAAGAAAGAAAAAGAAGCACCGTTCCCCAGTCTTACTCAACAAGCAGGCACTAGCTCTTCAGGGGTCAGACAGGACAGACGAGGCTACTTCACTGAGAACATTTCCAAGCAAAAGGTCAGGCAAAGGTTTTAAATATTTTGAGGGGAAAGCGTTTGATTTCATAGGAAGGGAAGTTTTAAAGGAATTATGATTGAAAGGAATTAAATGATTTTGTTTAAGTAACTGTTGTTCATGTTGATTAAAAGTTAAAAGCATTTACATATGTGTGTGTGTGCGCTACTGAGAGGAGGTTCCTCAGCTGATGCGTTTAGGCCACCTTCCCACCCTCGTCTCCGCCCACTATATTTGGCCGGAGGGCCTCGGCATTTTGCGTTACCGCTGAATTAAACATAAAAGGGTTTATTTTCAGATTTACCACATATAAAGCAGTACGTCAAAAAACGAAAAACTGTAATAAAATAAACATTTCAAAACAAACTATTGTGTAAACAGGTTTATGTACATACAAAATTGTAAAAACAAAACTAGTTTTTAATCTAAAATGAAAGTAACATGATTTCTCTTGCGTGGGTGTCACTCGCAGCACATAATCCAGGTGGAGCTGCTGCAGACTGCTGTTCAGCGGTTTTCTGATCGAAATGTTTCTCCTGAAGCTCTGTGGCTAGTTTAAAGATTAAATCTCTCCTACTGATAGATAATGACCCAAAACATACCTCCAGGCTATGTCAGAACTACCTTAGAAGAAAAGAACAAGACAGTAGGCTTCAAATCATGGAATGGCTAGCACAGTCTCCAGACTTAAACCCCATCGAGCTGGTTTGGGATGAACTGGATAGAAGGGTGAAAGCAAAGCAACCTACAAGTGCAACACATTTGTGGGAACTTCTGCAACAGTGTTGGGAAGAACTTTCCAAACAATATTTGATTTCCATTGTAGAAAGAATACCACGAGTGTGTTCGGCTGTTATATCTGCAAAAGGTGGCTACTTTGATGAGTCAAAAATTTAGATAAAATTTAGTTAAACAAAACGATTCCATGATTTATTTTTTATCTCCAATTGTTTATTTGTGCTGTGCTTTAATTTCAGAGTACATTGAGAGATTCAACTGCGTAAATTTCAGTAAAAACTGGAAAAATGGAGGTGTTCTAAAACTTTTGACTGGTAGTGTATGTGTGCATGTTGGAAAGGCGACCAGACAAACAACTAATGCGTGGGGTAATTCAGAATGTGCGCGACAACACGTGAATTAATTTTTCATGTTAAATGTTTTTATCTTCATGGCAATGCATGAAGCTCTCCTCACGATATTCAGAGTCGTTCTTTTCCTACTTAGTAAGCAGACACAGATATTTGTCTGCTTACTAAGTAGGAAAAGAACGTGTTGTTGAAGCTGACACCCTCGGATCCTTCAGGAAGCTGCTTGATGAGATTCTGGGATCAATAAGCTACTAACAACCAAACGAGCAAGGTGGGCCGAATGGCCTTCTCTCGTTTGTAAACTTTCTTATGTTCTTATGTTCTTATTTAAATACCCCCTCCCCTAAATGACTATGAATTGTGCAATCTGCATTGGTACTGCTGATTTTTTATTTCCCTAAATCAGACCTGCATAGCAACACATTTCATGAAAAGTATGGCAAACAGGTTGTGAGGAAAACTGTCATGACTTGTGCATATAAACGCCGCCATTGTGTGGAGTTTACAAATGCATAAACAATGCATATATAGGATATTTAAGTATATTACATAAACCATAGATTTATGGGTCCAAGGATTTTATGGACAATCAATGCTGATTGTGGGGCCTATCTGGCATCCCCCTCCTTGTTCCACTTCACTTTTTTTCCAGTTACAGATCATTTTGATAATTCTTCTGGCTGTGTGCAAATTTCTGGTCACTTTTTTATAAGACGTGGCCCTCTTCACCTCATGCAGGGCCAGTGGATTACGTCCAAGCAAATACAAAACAGTACAGATTTTTCTGGTAAAGTAAACTTGTCCCTAAAACAAATCTTGTTGTCTCAGATATCAGGCGATATGAATTCCACATCCCTGCAATAAGTAAGTCTGAACAAATTTTTTTTACTGCTTGGGACTAAATAAAAAGCTATTAATTTACATGCAGTATCAAAACTACATGTCCCACAACTGTGGCTTTCCTCTGTTATCTCAAGCATGAATTAAACATTTGAATAGGAAAGTATACTTACAGCTTCTGTCTGTGAAATCTTGGTGCTTTTGCAGACTCTGCAACAGGCAGCAGTGGAACTGTATTCCGGGGTGGTGTTTAGGTTTGCCTGCATGTAGAAGGCCCTTCTATGCTTGGCTAAAGCTGGTATTTCAGCAGAGCTTTATTTACAGAGGCTTCTATTATTCCTGGTATGTCTAAAATTAAAATGGAGTATTAACATGTTCTAAATATTTGCCTCTTTCACCATGCCAATAAATGTAAAACTTTATTTAGGTATATCATTTAAAATGTTTGTGGACAAAAGTTTGCACACCCTCCTATCTTTTCAATGCAAAATACTTTCATTCATGTTGTTATAATTACAATTTAGGAAATACTATGCAAAGAACTGTGTAAAATTTGGTCATTTTAAATTATGAAGTGAATTATGAAAAATATAACTAAAGTTTTGAACAATTGTCATAAGCTATTTCCTTTCATTTTCTGCTTCATTTTATATTTTAGAGGCATCCAACCTTGAATAAAAACAATAAGGCTGCTGTCTGAAAGATTTATTTTTTTCTTTTTAGCTTCAAATTTAAATATGTCACATAATACTTAACAGAAAATAACAGGTGCAGAGAAACATTTTCATATATAGTACATACATATACATGCAATTCATAAGTAGTGATAATATCAGCTTAAATTAAGTAATTTCGCATGGATTTTACCTTATTTCATATTTAATTGCTCAACAAATAAAAAAAAAGGTTAGTCTGTTTGGATGCAAGGTGCTTCAATAACAACCCTAACTGATGCATTAATGAAGCAGTATTACGAGAATGTAGGTGCATTGTAAAAATCATAATTAGTACCCATAAAATGTGTAATTAATACCCAATCCTGTGACAGAATCAACATTGTGCGGGACACCTACAGATCTGACAGCCTGAAGGAATCAACAAGAGAGAAACAAGAAAAGGGTTTTAGGAGGAAGGTTGCTGGTCAGACCAAGCAATTTTCCAGACTTCCTCTGAGATTCCACTAACAAAGAAGGATTGTTTGCCCTGCTTACTCAGAAGGTTTGCAATTTTGACTTCTAAAACAAATCAATCGAGCAGTGTACCAAACCAGTATGTGGCCTACCAGCCTCCATATGAAACAGAATGCTCCACATCCTGATGGGTGTGGATGGACCAAAGTGGAAGGATGTTGGAAGCCTTTCTTGACCAGCCTTCCCAAAGCGGCCAAGGCTTATCAGGAGTTATTGAAGTGTGGCTACAAAGTGGAGCCACTGTGTTTCTGAAAGTGCAAATGCTTCGAAGCAGGCTGACTTGCATTGCTCTCTGTGATGTTTACTGTGATAAACTAGCAGGATGCTTTCTGTGATTTAATTTATGACCCTGGTTGACGTTGACAAGATAATTAAAATAATTTAGCTCTGTGTACCCTAAAATACAGATTATTCGAAACAACGCTCATTCTCACCACTGTCTGCCACTGCGTTACCAAGCATGACTAAGCTAAAGTAATGGCTAGGGCATCATACATGGATACCTTTTAATTTGATAGTATTTGTGACCCTAGTTTCTGTAGCTGTTATACTGTGAATAATGAAAGCATATTTCCTTTAATGTATTCATCTTTGTTCTGTGAGATTCTTTTCTTGTGAGGTATGTCATTTGGCAGCCAATTACATTAGCTTATGTTCAACCCAGGCGTCATCTGATGAGGAAAATATGCTGGCCTTACTTGCGGACTGCACGTTATTGAATATGTTAATGTAAGATTGTAATATAAGGTGAAGTATACTTTTAAATAAAAACAAATATTTTAAAAAAATAGATTTTTCGAACATTTACACTCCAAAGGGCTTCTCCTGGGATCTTGGGGCATTACAGCCATAATTGTGGATGGCACCCTGCAACAGGGCGAGGTCTGTGCTGGCTATCTCACGCATGCATGATCCTGCAGGAGGAGGTCAGGAGCCCCTTAGGATTCACCTGTCAACCATGGCAATGACATGGAGAGGTTGGGTGAGGGTGTGTTGTCTGTCTCTCTCTCTGAGTGGTCGGGAGGTGGGCCTTGGGGGGCTGCTCGACCTATAAAAATAATGCTTTGCTATCCCATCGCTCTTGCCCTTCTAGGAAGCACGACCGCAGGAGCTGGTTATGAAAAGGTGGAGTACAGGTTTGTTTCAGCCTCCGTTTCCCAAGTCGTCATGGGGTTGCAGTGGTGAACTGGGATAAAAATAATAATTGGGCATTCCAAATTGGGGAGAAAACTGGTGGAAAAACATTGGCGATGACTAAATAAATAAATAAATTCAAATTCAAATGTTCAACATGTCTTGATCTTCCCTCATGTGGACCAACTTTCATTGTTGTCTGAGGTGCCCACATGTGGTTCTCATGTGGTTATCATGTGGATATACAGAGGGGCAATGGAATTTTTACGTGAAAACATGAAAAAAGTGTTATCATATCTGATAACATGGTTCACTTGTGAATCACATGTCAATTTTCCATAAGCACGTCGGAATCACAGCCGTGGCCTGTTAAATTTCTGTTTCAAGGTGAGTTATAGCCTTTTGTTAATTAAAACCCTCCTTTTCCAAGTGCAAATTAAGTCCTGATAAATTATGACAATTAACACAGATTTGCTTTTAAATTCCTACACAAACAAACGAAATAGTTGCAAGAAGCAAACTGCTCGTTAAAATATTACCATTATTTCACAAATCAACATAATTTCGGAAATTGTTAGCATGATTATTTAATAACAAGATAGGCATAACGACCTCTTGAAAATGCCAAAATCAATGCTACATAACGATTTGTTGATTAACACTGGAGTTATCATTTACAAACTTTTGAAAATCCTGCCCCATAACACTTGCACACAATGCATCCAGATGTAATATTTTATTTAAATAAAGTTTAAATAAAAATTCAATTATTTATTTATTTATTTATTTAAACTGAGGCTCCTAAAAAAAAAGACCAGGTCAATTAGTACACTGAAACAAAAACAGTGTGTGTAATATTTTATTGAAACTAAATATAGAAAACTCAATTAAAAATATTACAGTACACAGCTTTCTTGCCAATGAGAGGAGATGTACCAATTCAACACTACTCCCCGGATACCAATGAAGTGGTAATTGGTGCTCTGACAATGATCTTTATACAATAAAAATGTGCCTCCTCAACAGTGTAATAAGTCAAGAGTTATCCATGTTGTATGGATGTTTTGTTTTTCCATGCAAACATCATTACATACCAGAAGAGATCATTTGAAGGAAAATGTCAAAATGATGCTAAACTAATTAATGTATTTGTTTTGACAATGTCCAATTTCCTATTGCATAAATCCATCTCACCACTGGCCAAAAAATAATAAAAAATCCAAAACTGTGTGACCATACCTACATACAATATATTGTTTATACAGCATTTCAGGATTGTATTCAACTGTATCTCAAAGCACCCCCAGTTTGCTCCACTATCTCTGTAAAAGCATTTTTCAGGGCTTCTAGAATGGTACTGTCTAGGGCAGACCTAAGCCTATGTCAAATTATTACAGACTAACAAAGCCTTTTACTAGATCCGTCTTCACATAATGTAACTTAGTAAGCCATGAATGAATCTGCCAGACTCTCAGCGCTGCACAGAGGTTAGCCTTGCAGACAGTCGTTTCCGCAAATATCTTGTAAAATCTGCCTGGGCTTGAGGCAAAGCTTGATTGACAATGGACTTGGGAAGCCAGCCCTAAAAAGTTAAAAAGAACAATAAAATACACATTTGAATTACTGGTGTGCGTGCCATATTGCTTAACAAAATGTTGGACCTACTGTATAAATTTTTGCCAAATCCAATTTTATAACGAGATAATAAAAAAATTAACTTTATGCTATATAATCTGTAGTGTAGAGACATTTCCTATTATCAGTAAACAATCATTTCTAATCAAGTCTAATGACTCTAATGACACCATAATTTACATTAATGACCATTTATACCAATTCAACATTATGCTAAAACTGTTTCAGTATGCTGATAAACCTTATGATTACAATTAATAATGAGGTACTACTTGCCAGTATTATTATGAATTTGAAAAACTGAAGTTAACAATTGAATTTTATACTGTATCTACGCTAAGTAATGCACAATCAACACACATTGAAACCATCTGATTGCCACTCACAATCATGTTTTCAACATGTGATAATGGAGCATTATTTAGGTGGTTTGAATAATAAAGTATTACAAGCACATAATCCAGATTAAAAAAAAAAAAAAAAAAAAAAAAGTAGGCATTTCAGTGCCCTAATCACACAAATCACACCTCATCCCAGAAGTTAGGTAGGGTTGTGGTTAGTATTTACAGTTTGTTTAGTGCAAAAATGGTTATTCTATTTATCCTAAATAATCCAGCGCTTTAAAGAGTAGATAAATGTATTTTTATATTTCCCTTTAGTATAGGGTGTTTGAAATAACTTTGGGTGGTTTTGGGTCCTATTGATAGTCCTAGTGTTACAGGGTGTACTTTTTGTAGTAATTTGATTATTTGTATTATTTATTTAATTGTATTATTGCAATTTAATTGTAAATATTTGAACATGTTTATTTCACAGTTGAAGTATTTATATATGTTATCTTTTAATTTAATATATAAAATTGTTATTATTATTGTTATTATTTTTTATTAATCACACGCCTGCAGGTGAAATTGATTAAGGACCGATACCTGAGACTAATGAGTTCCTGTCTGCCCGCATAGCCTAAAGCTAGAAGGTTACCACACACAGACACACAGAGAAAGAGGAAAATAAACTGGGAACACAAAAGAAAGGAACAAGCAAGACCAGAGGCAGCAGGGAAATACAGCCCCAGAGAGAGGCAAGAAAACAACAGTGCAAGATTTACCATGAGCGCAAGTGGATTGAGCCAAAAGGAAACAAGCATATTGCCGGAGACAGAGCGATTGTCCCATGGTGACTGCTGACTGCGTGACGTGCAGGTTACTGTTTGTAGGGGAAGCGACGGAGAGATTCGCTCCCCTGTTAAAGTTAAGTACATTGTTAAAATATGCCGCATTGCTCTGTTTTATTGTGTGGATGCACATTTCCCTGCGTCTTCTCATTTTCATACAGCTTGTGTTTTGTTTAATTTTTAGAGTTTGAACTACCAGAGAGGATCTGAAATAGATGGATAATATGGACCTCTCAGGATACCATTGTTTTAATCTATTTACTAGCCTCTCGAATTTCCCATTGCTTGTAAGAGTCTTTTTTTTTTATTTTTTAAAGTATCCCTGTTTTTAGTATTTTATTTTGTCTTATGACCTCAAGGTATAAGTGCTGTTCTCTGAGGGAAGGTCTAGTGGTGCTCTTGGTGGTGGTGGTGGGGGGGGTGAGATTTGATTTAAGGACTAAATTGGGGTAAGCTGGTGCAAGTCACGACTACATATTAATAATTCGGTTTGTATAAATAGATCAAGTATAAAGTAATACTGTTTGATCTCTTGGAGACACATAGCCTTATCTGGCGGCTGGCTCACACTAGCACTTAGGATTTTCCAGACAAAACCAATAACTAAATGCTAATAATGTAATATTGGAACAGAACCGAGAACCACTCAGACTAATTGCAAACACAAGGGGAATAAAAAAAAAATAATAATAATAAAAACAAGTTCAATGGGTAATTTTAGGTTGAACTTGCCTTGAGATCCATATTAAGAAGCCATGTGAAACGGCTCTTATTTTTGTCACCTTCTAGAGGCTCCAGGATAATGCAGGTAGGTCCACCTTGAGCTCTAATGTGGGAAAGAAAGAATAGGTCAGCTAATTTCCAAAAAACCCTGGCCCTGGGAATTAAGTGTACAATTAAATAAATTGGGAGGTTGGATGAAAATTCCCTGAAATAGTGAAGTAAATTTTCTTCAAAAGAAAGAAATGACAACTAAATAAGTGTCTGTCAACAGTTGAAAACTGTAATTGATTTATTTTTATGATTTATTTTGGAAGGTTATTTAAATACAACAGCCTTCTCTTCACGCAACCAGATTTCTATTGCAAACCTATCAGTCATATATGCAATAAGTGTTGCCTCTGGAATTCTATTCTGTTTTTTTTTTCATATTCCATGTATTTCTTAGAAACACTGCAAACTGACAGCCTTGTCATTTATTAACAGCTATGAAAGGCAATCAATATTAAGTACATGATTGTTCAATAATTCACATGTAATAGTTATTGACTTTTAAGAACCTATCAAGAAATGAAAAGCTACTAACTACTTTTTCTACATGAATGGCTAAATCGATAATCATGTGGGTCTGACTGGTTCTAACTAAATGTGTATACTGTATCCTGGCAGTTTTTCTTGTTCACAGTTTGGCAGTTCAATTAGTACACTGAAACAGTGTGTAATATTTTTTTAAACTAAATTCAGAAAGCTCAAGTAAATATTACAGTAGACAACTTTCTTGTCAATGAGAGTAGATGATACCAATTCAGCACTACTTTTCCTTGCATACCAATAAAGTGATAACTGTTGGTAGTTCTTATTCTTCCCTTTTGATTGATTCCCCTTCTGTTTTGCACTAAAAAAAGATGAGGTTGTTTGCATCTGAGCTACAGAGTTCTGCTAAAACTTCACCTGTAGGGCTGTCCAGGATACAATAAATAAATTGAAATGCAGCTGGGCCAAACTTTGATCAAATAGTTGTTTTATTTTGTCCTTGTAAACATGTTCATGCATTAGGAATAGACAATAGCCTTACAGGGATTTAGAAACATCAATTGAATAATGACTTGCTCCTACAAACCTTCTGTCTAAATGAGAGCCCCAGGCCACCAGGAAATGAGTTTAAGGGAGTGGCACTAATTAACTGCTGCACGGTGGGCATACATCCCTTAAAACCATGGCAGGCATTTAATCCCAAGTTTGTAAGAGCTTGATTAGTGAAGAAGAAACTATTTCTGTCTCTCAAATATAATATATTTGATGCCAACCTTACAAAGCCTTTTTGTGGTGGTAAGGATTCCAGTTGTATGGCAGCCCCTGCTAAATAAAATGAAGCCTTTTGTTTCCAGCAGTGCCTGATGCTCACAAAATCCCTTTGTCCAATCAGATTCCCTGCTGCCTCAGCAGTTACCTCGTGGGTCACCATGGTGTCCTTGTCAACTTGATGTAAGACCTGAGGAAAACATTCAACACACAATTTTTTAATTATTATGTATTAGTGTTATTATTAAAATGCCAGCACTGGCGAACATTTTGTCTTAGCTTATCTGAGAAATGTTATTGTAATAAAATAAAGATTTGAACTAAAAACAAACAGCCCTAAATACAGAAACAGATAATTGTATGATTTTAAAAGAAAGCTATGTGCATTTCTCAGCTGTCTGCCTCCTTACTTGGAAGTTATAAATTTAATAACAAACTATACCTTATATTTATGACATTCTCTATATTTAGTGTATATTAGTGAAGCATGCAGGTCACTAAAGAATTCAGGAATAAACATATAAACGATTTTCAGACTTTAACAAACATACTTTAATTTGTTTAATGTTTGGGTTCCATTTATTCATTTCTTCCACTTTGGCAAACAGCTGATTGTGAAGCTCCTCGGGTGTTGCATCCAAAACAGCCTCTAGTTTAAAGACCTTTCCAATTCCAGGGAGTATCTTGCTTAGGACTACATCTCCATTTTCCTAAAGAACAAAACATACAGGTAAGGTTTACAGCGGGGGGGGGGGGGGGGGGGGGGGGGGGGGGGGGGGGGGGGGGATAGAGCAAGACCAATGCATTAATTTCAAGAACTTACAGAACTTTAATCCTAAAGACATTTGACGATGAAGATAATGTGCAACAATAACATCAATGTTCTGTACAATCTCATACTATTAAAAAAACAAACAAAAAAAAATTCAAATTACTTATTTCTCTTAACTAATTAAGAGAAATAAGTAACTAAAATGCTAACTAATTTAGCTGGGACATGAATCTGTGTCCCCTGTTCTTCTGAATGAATAAAGGCTTAATCTAGAATTCTATAGTGCTAGAGGGTTCAGCTAAATCTTAAAGGAAATATTTATGACTTACCTCTGATATTTCTGTTTGCCACCCCCCCTGCTGTTCCAGGATCTCTACTGCCCTTTGTAAAGCTTCCTTTCCTTGCTTCACATAGAGTAGTTCTTCATCTTTAAATTCCTTGGATTGAGTAACAGTAGCTTCTTTTCTAAGTCCTGGAGGACAAGTATATTGTTGTATTAAAATATGAGCAATGCAGCTGCAACCTTTGTAATGAGAAGACTACTGAAATCATATGGAGTTAGCATAAAACATCCACTGGATCAGTTATTACAATTATGCAATGCCCATTATAATTTCAGTTAGTACAGTTGCACAACACCCATTATTATGCACTATTCCACAATATAGCCACAAGTGTGCAAGATCAAAAAAGCAAAGTAAAATTCTAACCTGAGGGGGGAAAAAGCAAACTGTTCTTCTACAAATATTTTGGTAGACAAATATTTTGTCTTATTACCAAAGCAATCTGTTCTGTTTCACATCCTTCCAACCAGATACCATTGCAAGCCACACTGCCCATGTACCTCATTAATTGCAAAACACATACTGTAGATTATACATACTTTTTAAAGCAAATTGGTCACAACTATGGTTTTCAAAACTGTTTTTTGTCACGCCAGGTGCTAAAAATTACAATTCAGTCTCCCAATGTGATGACTGAGATTGAATTCTCTATGCAGGTGCTATTGATATGTGAAAGTTATCAGGAGTGACGGATAATCTGCCCTTAGTAGACTTAACTTTGATTGCTGTGCAGAGTTTACAACAAACATCTTTTTTTAGCACAACAGTGTTCATCTGTGAACTGTGCAAGGAATGCTGGTATATGAATAAAATACCAAAACAATCTTAATGATCTTAAAGATGCAGGAACACATATAGCATAGACAGCAATAGTCAGGTATTTTCAGAATCACAAATTACACTGTTCAAATTAAAGATGGTTTGGTTAAATGGTTGATAAATACAAGCTTGCTGGAGTAAGCATGTCATTTTATCATCCCAAAATATTGACAGATGTTTTAACTTACCGGCCTTGCATCCAGTCCATTTAGAGCTTGCCCATTTGGATAAAATGTTATCTGTCAGTTTAACTGGAGTTATTTCTTGTCCAATAGCAGCCATAGCAGTATGTTTCAATCCTACAACAATATATGGATACATTCATTATTTAAATTAGAAGAATCATGCACATTGTATTGGTATAGAAAAAAAGCACTGACAAATAAAGTGAGTTATACACAGTAGATTCTAAAATGTCAAAACAGTTAACACTCAGTAATGAAAAGCATAATATGTTACTTCTTTAAAAGAAAAAAAACATTTTTTCTGTTACAAAGTGGCGAAAGCATGAGCCAAAACATTTGTGTATTTTGATTTACTTGCTTAAAGATTTACATGACTTGTATGCTTAAGATAGGAAGAAATATGGAAATGTTTAACACTCCCCATTATCATTTATATATTGTATTACTAATATTTAAGACTTTACTGTGTTCTGTTACCTGTCATGTTTCTAAAATGCTGGTGTGAGATTCCACAGCAGAGTTTAACAGTTGCTGGCAGCATGCTGTCCGAATTACCTCGTATTTCAAAGATGTGTTATTAGGACTTGCCTTTATAGTATTTCTGAAGGACAGAGATACACAGGTTGTTAGATACGATTTTACATGAAGGTTAGAGGTAGCAAGGGATTATCAAGCTTTGGACCAGCTGCAACATTATTGAATTTAAATCCAAATGTAATAAATCATGTTGATTGTTTTCAAGGGGATCTCTGACACACTGTGCAATCTATTGGGATGAGTGCACTCCAAGTAGTAAACTGACCTTTCTAGGCAACCTACAATAAGTACCATTACGTGAGCAGACATACTGTATGAACTGCATGCTGCTCAGTAAGTTATTGGGAAGTGGCATACTCATTTAAACAGTGTTTTCAACTTTCCACACGCTTGCTTGTTTGGTCCCCGCACCTTGTGCAGGTGCCTGTCTATTTCTACATGCCTCATCCTGCTATCATTTGCCTCCAATGCTTGTTTCAAGGAGAAGTGCATGCATTACTTTCATGCAGTTGCAGTATGTAGCGTTTTTATTTATTTATTTTCCATTGTCTTATTAAACCTTGTGATGCTCATGAGTGGACCAAGCTACTAATATACATTAATTTGTTACAATGGAATATAAATACATTTTATAAAGATGTTACGTTTAGGACCAATAAATTATGCACTACACCTTGCACCGGGCCAGAAATGTGACAATCAGTTTGCTTTCTAAAGGAATTACATGAAATCACAACCTAAAAGACAACCCCAGCCCAGGATCAGCCTTTTAGATTTACATTTACGTTCTATTATCATTTTGTGTAATAAAGATGGCAAGAAATATATGGTGCATATGCTGATCAATATATTTGCAGAAGGGAGGGATCAATTTAAAATATATTCATATGCATGCAGAACGCAGGATAACCTTTTCACAGACGTGCCAATAATATTTATTTCTTTGGTTGATAATGCTTCAGGAAAATGCCACAGCACAATCATTAAATCCTGAAAATATCAGGCATGTGCATTCATTCAGTGTCTTTCCTGTACAACTAGCATTATTAACTGGATGTGTTTCATTATGTGTGGGATTAGTGCTCTTGCATGATTTCATAATGAAATAACGTATGCACAAGTGATTTCCTTTAAGGCAAAATGGTCCCAACTATAATTTTCAAGTCATTGTCAGTAATGAAATTGTTCTATCTTGGGGCTCGTTTCCAAATACAGTCAGCCCTCTTTACACCGCCTGGTAAGGGCCATGGCAAAAATGGGCAATAAGCAAGGGTGGTGTTATAGTGAGGGTCAAAAAAAACCCCCACAACCTTCTATGTTTGCAATAAATTCAAACATTTTTTTTTTTTTTTACTTATACAATTAATTACTTTTGAGGAACAGTTAATAGTTAAATAAATAAACTTATTTAGTGTCTAACAATTCCATAAAAACCAAAAAAACATATTTTTTTTAACTGTACTGGTCATTTGAACTTCATTACATGCATTTTTTTTCATTTATCTTCACATCCTACCCCACAACTTCCAAGTGAAAAAAATATTCTAGGAATGTGTAGAAAATTAAAAATAAAACTGAAATAGCTCCCCCCCCCATTGTAATAGAAATCCTAAATTAGCTCAGGTGTAACCAATCGCCTTCAAAATCACACACCAAGTTGTGGTCTCCACCTGTGTTAAATTGTAGTGGTTCACATGATTTCAGGATAAATTCAACAATTCCCTAGGTACCCTGTGCTGGGCAGTGCATTTCAAAGCAAAGACTCAACCATGAGCACCAAGGCACTTTCAAAAGAACTCCGGGACAAAGTTGTTGAAAGGCACAGATCAGGGAATGGGTATAAAAAAATATCAAAGGCCTTGAATAACCCTTGGAGCATGGTCAAGACGATTACTAAGAAGTGGTAAGGTGTATGGCACCACCAAGACCCTGCCCAGATCAGACAGTCCCTTCAAACTGGATGACCGAGCAAGGAGGAGACTGATCAGAGAGGCTACCAAGAGGCAACTCTGCAAGAGCTACTGGCTTGTATGGCCAAGACTGGTCAAAGTGGGCATGTGACAACAATATCCCAAGCACCACACATCTGGCCTGTATGGTAGGGTGGCAAGAAGGAAGCCATTACTCAAGAAAGCCCACCTTGAATCCTTTTTGAAGTATGCAGAAAAAACGCTCAGGAGATTCTGTATCCATGTGGCAAAAAGTTTTGTGGTCTCACAAAACTAAAATGGAACTTTTTGGCCTAAATACAAAGTGCTATGTCTGGCGCAAACCCAACACAGCACATCACCCAAAGAACACCATCCCTACTGTGAAGCATGGTGGTGGCAGCATCATGTTATGGGGATGTTTCTCATCGGCAGGGACTGGGGCACTTGTCAGGATAGAAGGGAAAATGAATGGAGCAAACTACAGAGAAGTCCTTGAGGAAAACCTGCTGCCTCTGCAAGAAAACTGAAACTGGGATGGAAGTTCACCTTTCAGCATGACAATGACCCAAAGCACACAGCCTAAGCGACATTGGATTGACTAAGGAACAAAAGGGTAAATGTCCTTGAGTGGCCCAGTCAGAGCTCCGATCTAAATCCAGTCGAAAATTTGTGGCAGGACTTGAAGATTTGCTGTCCATCTACGATCCCCAAGGAACGTGACAGCTTGAACAGTTTTGTAAAGAAGAATGGTCAAATATTGTCAAATCTAGGTGTGCAAAGTTGGTAGAGACCTATCCCAACAGACTGACAGCTGTAATTGCTGCCAAAGGTACTTCCACCAAATATTAACTCAGGGGGGTGGAGACTTATCCAATTATGATTTGGATTTTATGATTTGGATTCCAATTATGATTTGGATTTAATCTTTCATTTTTGTATATTTTTAAGATTTTTTTTTTTTCTCAATAAAAACTTTTTTCCCCTTAACAGTGTGGAGCATGGTGTGTAGATAAGTAGAAAAAAACCATCATTTAAATGCATGAAACTCTGAGGCACTGACACAACAACATGTGAAAAAAAGTTCAAGGGGGTGTAGACTTTCTATAGGCACTGTATATAATCACTTCTATATTAGTCAAGTGACTATATAGGTCAAGTAAACCACATGCCAATATCAATTTATTGAATATGTCATAATTTTTCTTACATTGTCAAATTTTCAGGCCTATTCATGTATATCCCAAGAGTATAACACCACCATGAAGCATTTAAGGTATTTAAATAAAGAAATAGTATTGTTTCACTGTATACTTTACTGGGGCAAAGAATATTACAGTACATGTATGTTTTTCTAATGTCAAAAACAAGCTTATACAGCTAAGGCATCGGATAATTTGCTTGATTTTTCTTTCAATATAAATTAAGTTGATGATTGTTCCGCTTTATTAGTGACAGGGTGATCTAAGACATCCTTTTGTATATCAAATTATCAGCCTGTCTTTCCGCATTTTTATAATTTGCTTACACATTAAGAATAAGCAAAATGCTGTTAATTGTGGGTGATGGACTTGTCACTTCTTCTAAGCCATTGTGTCGGTGTCTCCAAGCAACTTTTTACACATCTTCGAGTTGTCCTGGTTCAATGATGCTTCTCCTCCTTGGACAGTGAATTTTCTTCCTTTTTGCAATGTGAAATTCTTTCCATCAGCAAAAGATTCATAAACTAAAAATGTCTCCCTAGATCAGAGAGAACAGAATAGAAAAGATCTTCAGTATACTTTAGGATCAACTGCCTGGTGTGAAATGCTCCAGAAACATCAACACCTCTATATTATCAACACATACACCAAATCCTAACTTTACAATCACAAACCCATACCTTTAATTTGATCAGTGTCACATTGCTATTCAGTCCTCCAGTAGAACTATTGAAATATTATTCTCTATACAACACAGGCTATTCAAAGTGGGGATGATTCCAGCCCACTTAACACTAGATCGTATGTATGGAATGTTTATATATAATTTAAAAAAGACTGGAAAAGTAAATATATATATATATATATATATATATTATATATATATATATATATTATATATATATATATATATATATATTATACAAGGGACACTGTAAGGGAAAGATTCCTTATTCAGTTGTAAGCAATACAAAACGGGAAACTGTGAGAAGTTTACAGTATTGCCAAAAATGAATGCGTTTGTAGCTTCTACTTTGGTTTCCACAACTGCTTGTATGAAGGAAGCATCAACTTGTGTTCTACTAACAATAACCATGGCACCCCTGTAAAATTTTGATTTCAAGATATCAGTTAACATTTAGTAAACTACTTACATATTTGAGGATAATCCCCAAAATTATTTTGACGACTATAATAAAAGTCAGAAAACTACGTCCTGGGTCAGGTCAGGAGGAAATAAAAATATATATTCAGAAACTACAAATTGGAGAACTGTGTGTGTAAAAACATGTCTATTATTAATAGAAACTTTGATCCAATGCATTTTTTATGTCAGTTTATATCTGCTATCTATTTTTCAACATTGTAAAATAACTGTTTCTATCATCTTTTGAAATTTAGAACTGTACAGTATTCTAAAAATGAAAGACTAACACAAATACAGATACAACTTAGATCTGTTTCTTTATTCTTTGTCCATTGATTTAAGAATTCAGCTTTCCAAGAACATCTATGAGACTCTGAGACTAGGCAACATTGGTTCTGCTCTACTTTAACTCTGAGCAAAGCAAAAATAATCCACTTTTGGGAACATTGATAATATAGAAACAAAAATTCAGAATTTTGAAACTTCATCAAATATGTGTTATGTATATCATACGGGTGTTTGAACTGTGTTTTCAGTAAGGATTCTTAACCCCTATTTTGAATAAATATTTAACAAATACTTACCTGTTTGTTACAGTACTTTTGGACTCTTGACTGAGCAGACTTATCTCAATACTCCCTGATATGTCTATGCTAATTGCCCCTTGAAACTCGATCAGTGTCTGTAGCCCAGACTGAAGCGAAATGGCCTGAAAAATAGAACTCAAATGTCATAGCTGTTCACTTTATTTTAAGCTTCTAAAATAAAAGGCACACTTTAAGAATTAAATACTGAGTGTGAAATTTGTAATGCCAGTGATGCAGTTTTGTTATGTACCAATAACATGTATGTATTTCATGATAATTAATAGTTTTAGAAAAGCTGCAATTGCTTAGTTGTCTGTTGAAAATACTGTCATAACAGAAGTGTAATTAATATATATATATATATATATATATATATATATATATATATATATATATATATATAGATATATATATATATATATATATATATATATATATATATATATATATATATATATATAGATAGATAGATAGATAGATAGATAGATAGATAGATAGATAGATAGATAGATAGATAAAATGTGTGGAACAGGTATTTTGCAATTGTAATTACAACCTGAGATCCAATATATCTGCTTGTATGTTTTCCTACCTGTAGATGATCAATTATGAGGATAGTTCCTTTCAATATATTTTCTGGCTCTCCAGTGGCTGCCCAGAATTTCTCCATCAAGTCACTATAACCTTGAAAGAACACTACTGGACGGAGCTGGACATTAAACAACATGGCTGACATTCCTGCCATGGCTTCTTCCTCCTCTTCCTCCTCCGTGTCTCCTCCAAAAAAAGACTGGAGGCCCTTTGCTTCAATAGATACCTAAGATACAGCATGGAAAACCTCAATGGCCACAAAAAAATGGATTGCCCAAGCTGTAATAAATGTTGTTGACATAGACATTAAACCTGATTCTGTTGTGGCAAAAAGTCACCAAGAGGAATTATACAGATAATAAAAAGCAGAGCTACAAATGACATATGGAACTGTACATTTTGAAACCAATATCTTGAGTGGCAACTGTATCAAGTCTACTGCATCTAACAGGGTACTAATATTGATGGAATTCAGTACAGGTACCTGTAAAGAATGCATTTGATTCCCATGGCTGTGTGTAAAGAAATTACTGTTAATTTGCCTTAAGAATCCATTTTCTGAGAAAAGGAAGTCCAGATGGTAAGGTGAAACCATATCCTTAGTAGCTAAAATTGAAGAAAAAAATGGAAACAAAAGGATGAACAATAATCAATTAAACCATGTAACAACATTGCTTACACATGTCATTAGTTTGGTAACTCGATAGACTCTAATTGCCTTTAATCATAATTTAGTGTGTAAAGAGGAAACAGTGAGCCCTGGACCTACTTGTAAAGTATCTACTCAGTACATATTACCTGTGAAATACCCAGAGTATGTGGAAGAACTTCCCATTCTCGAGAGATGATTGTAGTTATTTAACATTGGATCTTCCAAGACTTGAAGAATGACACTCCTAGAAAAAAAATAAATACATAAATCTTCAGAAAATCCTGGTAGGATAAAGTCATATTAAAGGCTCGTTTTTATGTACAGTAAATTGCAGAGCTGTCACTCAGTCCAGGGGGACAGCTCTACAGACCTAAATTTTTCTCAACTGCAACTGTAGAACTGCACCCAAGGAGCACTGGAATAAAATTCCTGAGTCATTTAATCATTTAATAGTTAATGATTTTAATAGTTTTTTTTTTCTTTCAGAAAAAATATCCAAGTATACCTTAGAGTAAATTATTTTGATAACTTTCCCTAATGTTAATAACTAGTAAGAAAAACACCAAGTACTGTAAATAAAAACTACTTCATTTGGAACAGTCTTCCCAAATAATAAATCGCAAGGGCTGCAAAAGTTCATTCTTTGCATGTATTATGCACACTTAAATATAGTTATCTTTTAATTTGATGGAGATAATTATCCATTAATTAGAATGTACATACATACTTTGCCACATGGTCAGAATGTAGAATACTTTGAATTTTTGACGCTAAATATTTGGACACCTCTGGTCCTTCTTTCCCAATAGCCAGTATGATATTTCTTATATCCATGTGCTGGGGAATATTGTTGATTAGAATGTCTGCAGCAGCAAGTCGAAGAGTTTCACCAAAGCTCTTCTCTCTCTGATGAAAAATCCTTCTCATTTGATCTTTAACCTATGGAAAAAACTGTATCAGATGTCGTTCCACATGCACTTTTCTTCTAGTGGTGTATTGCGCCTTTTAATGTTGTATTACATCATTTACTGGTACGAAGCAGAATAATGCACTTATAACAACATTTACATTTTTTTATTGCCATCAGCGAGAAAAGTTTAATGAACATAAAGCATCATGCATAGGGTTCTCACTCATGCTGTATCTTCTTCCTTCACACCATATTAATATTCTACAGTGTTATTTAATGAATTAATGAAATACCTTATTATCAATGTGTGCTGCTGGAAACCTTTGCAGTGCTGACAGAGCAATTGCAGAAACAGCGCTGGGTTTCTCAGTGTACTGAAGAAAAAGTGGAATAGTTTCAGGCAGAAGAGCACTCTTCAGTGCTAAGAGATATGTCTTAATCTCAGAAACTTCATCTGTGTTATTCAGCCTTTCCAAGATTAGGTTTTTAGCTAATTCCACCTCCTAATAAAAAATAAATAAATAAATACTTTGCAGTCAGTTTTGTAAAATTGTACAAACAAACCCATTAAAATAGTTTGCTTCCACTTAGTTTAATAACTTTTCTATTTTCTTATGTTTTTGTCAGCCTTAATTAACTGCCCTTACTTGAACTGTCTTTTTAGACCCATCTTTCTTTGATTGCCACCACCAGTTTTTGACCTTATAACATCCAGAAAAACAAAACTGCTGGCATTCCAGGCCTATCATAACCAATGAAAAAATATTGTTATCAACGTTGACTCTTTGGCAAGGTCTTGAAAGAAAAAAAAAAAAGAGTGCCTTCAAATTTCTGTGTATTCTATTCTGTGTATTCTAAATGTACAACTGTATAGAAATTAAAGTATTTAACTGTGGGTTATGTTTTAAACAAATACTAACATCATGCTTAAGATAAGTGTCCAGAAATTCCTCAGATTGTGGTTTAGATTTGAGAAAAAGCTGCATAAGATACACATTCTTTCGTTTGACACCAAGGGCTTCCAATAGTGGACAGTGTTACTGGGCAGTAGTAAGACAAAGGAGCAGTACAAATGTGTTTTAAATGAAGGTATTACTGACCATGTTAACACAAGAGTGGCTGTCAATAGTTCATATTTGATTAGGAGACTGTCTGGGATACCAGGGGCTGTAAACTCCAGAATAAATGTTTTAACACTTACCTGTAATTTGCATAAATCCAATGCACACATTTTGCCCAGTACTGCTCCCAATGATATAACAGCAATCTCTTGTATTTCTCTTTCAATAATTTCACCTTTCAGTACATTCTATGATAAAGTGAATACAAGTTATGTATTATTATTACCGGCCCACGCATATTTTTCTCTCCTGCTTTTTTTTGCTACTTTTAAAGAAAAAAAATGGTAATATTGCCTAGGAAAAGAAAGTATTCAAATGCGATAAAATATATAAAAGACATATATTGCTAACTTAATGCCATCATATATTTTTTTTTATTGGAATGGAAATAAAAATGGCAAAATGGTTTACAGCTTCTACTGAAAAATTGTACCAAATGATGTACTTACTGTTAAAGTGTTCAATAAATCTGTTGTTGGGTGAGAAGAAAAGGCACAGGCATACAGAAACTTCTTTAAGAGGGGACTCCTTTTCTCATCAGTGAATTTCAAGTAGCTGGTAAGAGCACCAAGGGAGGCTGGGGTCTGGGCCGCAGCAACAGCGTCTATAATGAAGGGGCTTAATCCAAGAATGTCAAGCTGGGACATGTTTAGCATTGCTTTCAGCAAATATTTACAATAAAAATAATACAAGACCCCAAGAGCATACAAGTTCAACTATTTCAATATGGCACTCATTGGATAAGAAAAGTTTTTGAGCTGTGGTTCCCAGTTCATTAGATATTTTCTTTCACCTAGGTTGTTGTTAAGAATCACATTTTGTTTTGTTTAATTGCAATGATATATCGATCAACAGGCAATGTTTTAATATATGCTTTAAATAAATGTTCTTATTAATAGTTTGCCTTATGTCAAAGAAAGACATGGATTATACAGCATTTCACTTTATAATGCTACTGTGGTGGAACCAGTCACAAGACAATGAAGCTTGGCACATGAATGCACTGGCAGTTCATTTTTAGAATGTGATCCATCATAATAACAACTGTAGAATTCTGCATTTCCACGGAGACTCACAACAGCACCTGACAGTTGCAATCCTTTGAATCCCACAGTAGCAATTGAAAGTGGCCTAGTGAATTTAATATCACCCTGAATATCAATTCCTTAATGAACACAAAAAGAATTCAGCCAAGGGCTTTATGAGAAATGTGACTGTTATCAGTCAAATTATTGCATAGAAAAATATGTGATAAGAGTTTGGACTCAATAGTGTGGTGCTGCCACATTTCAAACATCAAACTAAACCATTACGTTAGGGAAAGCCAATTTATACACAGATGCCTCTGTCATGGTTAATTTGCATGGAGCATGATGTTTAGCTAACAATAACACGCATTGAAACTTGAAATAACTTTCAGTACTTTTCACCATTATATCTCCAAACCTGAAGCCTCTTAATCCCAGCTGTCATTCTGCCATTTTGCATACCAGTAGGCTATTTATTCATACAATCAATCTTTGTGTTATGTTGCATTTACAGCCAGTCTTTGGCAGGTTTGTTATTGTTCTGTTATCTCTGTTGTACTGTTCATTCCAATACAACACTTACATTACATTTTCCTCTGCTTTTCTGAGCAACTGAATAATTTCTTTCTTCTCTGCCTCTCGCAGCAATCTGACCATCTTCAGAAAGTTCTTCATTGTTGATACATTAGACGTTTCCAATGTTTTTTTCCTTAAAGTCTTCATGTAGTCTGTAACCTTGCATTTAAAAAAAAATATATATATATATATATATATATATATATATATATATATATATATATATATATATATATATATATATATATTAGCTCAAAGAGCCAGCTGCCCAACGTTTCGATATGTTGTACATATCTTTCTCAAGGGAGCCTGTGTTTGAATCAAAACATTGGAGGTATTTATAGGTGTTTGACGGCATGACAACTACTTGTTATTATTTCTCTTAAGTTTGTTGTCCGCCTGTCTTGCCCTCCTGGATTGGTGTAATACTCCAGTCCACCTCTCACTTCCTCCATTCTATATTGAGTTAAATGTGACTTTTAAATGCAGGGGTCTTTGCTATGCTTGCTTTATTTTTAATAAAGCAGGAACCTCATTTAGCAGGAAACTCACAGAGAAACTAAACAGAATTTAAAACAATTATACATATATATATATATATATATATATATATATATATATATATGTAATCACTGTCAGATGATTAGAATATAGGCGTATTGTAATCATCTGATTGATTGAACATATTTTAAACAAAATGCCCTTTGGTATGATTAGGGTGATTTATACTTTCTTTATGTAGCGCCTTTGATAGTGGACCACCATCACAAAGTGCTTTACAAGATACAAGACTAGGGCGTGTGAACTATGAATCAGCTGCAGAGTCACTTACAACAACGACTCACCCCAAAGATAGAGCACAAGGAGGTTAAGTGACTTGCTTAGGGTCACACAATGAGCCAGTGGCTGAGCTGGGATTTGAACCAGGGACCACCAGGTTATAAGCCTATTTCTTTAACCACTGGACCAGAGTGTTGCTTTTCAATTAAATTTCAGTGAAAACATGTTAACATAATCGTACATTTTAATTGAATCAACCACACATTTAAATACATTACTATTCAGTTCAATAGTGTATTGCTCTTCTTTGGTAGATTAAGGTTAGGACCTTGGGAGAGATTCAGGAATGTAATGCCTAACCTTCAACGTAATATGTAAATGACCTTCGTAAAGGACAAGTGTATGATAGAAATCATTTAGTTTATTTCTATTAAACATTATATTTGTAATAAAACATAGTGTAGCATAATTATAATCCTTTCTTAAAAGCTTGACTTTGCCTAGTGTATGCATCTTTGTGCTGGCAGTGCTAAATTAAATCCATAATATAAGGATTTTTATCACAGAACATACTGGAGACTGGAGACCTACAATGTAATGAATATAATAATAATAATAAAATAATAATAATTTAATTTGTCTGCTTTTTTTCTCAGCACTAAGATGGGAAGTTGAAAGTTGTTTCACTGTTAATTAAACTACCATAAAGCATATTTGCAGAAATGAAATTGTCTATCGCCACATTTTTATATTTTTCAAAATACCCACTAGCTGAATTTTGGTCATCTTTAAAAACTTCATTCTTCAGTATATTGTTAAGCATTATGAGATGTGATAATATTAAAAGATCATACGGTACTTTCTGAAGATGGTGCATTTGCATTTTAAAACAATCATGCGGTTAAAGTATAAGTCGTCCAGGGTTTTCTGTTTTTTCACCTGAGTAGACCGAAGAATCCAAAGTATAGATTTTATCAGAAAAACAAATAAAGAGCTTGTGAGAATGTTGTAACATTACTGCTGAGGGAAGCCTGGTTAGGGCTCATTTCTGCATGTGCTATATTTGGTCCTTGAGCTAAGATCACACAGCTTGTCAGATCTTTACTAATATTGTGGGTTAAGTGTCAAATTAGTTGTTAATTAGTCTTACCGATGGACAGCTTGTGCAAGATTTTTTCTTCAATGGACCAGCATTGAGATCTATTGGGATGTAACTTCCTTGAAGAGCAGTCAATATTTCCTCAAAGCGTGGTCCTGAAAACTCAGCAGCTCCTGTGTGTGTTGTTAACAACTGTAGCTGTTGTCTAAAACAAGTGTGAAGACATTTTTTGCTTTTAGTAAGTTGCAGAAAAATCTGTTTTGCCAGTGAAAATCTCTACCAAGGATATTTAGTTAAGTATCTCTGAGGGGAGATACTTAATTAAATATCCTTGGTATATACTTACCATTTTCCAAGCACTGGAAATTTTGTGTTGAGTTAAGAAATAACCTGTATTACCACTTATTATACAGACTGTAATTACCAGGCAGATAATTAACGCCTATACAGTAACCCCTAATAAAAGTTTACATTGGTATTTTTGCATGGTCATTTTGCAGATTTTCCATGCTTTTCCCTTGGTTATACCATGAATTTACCACTGTCATGCTTTCACTCACATCACACGTTGCTATGCTTTTACTATGGGAGACAAGGGACAACTTTGTGTTTTGAGTCTTGGGATCTCTTGAAAAGGCCAGTTATTCTTCAGGTAATATCACGGCAGAGAATTATTTTGAACATGTAAGATATTTTAAAAATGGTTGTAGGGAGCTACACAGGAACTATAAACCAAAGCTAAAATTTGCTTCTTGCAATTGCTTGATTTACAGTTCATTCTGTACAAGGTCAGTGGTTTTCAAGAATACTAGTGGAAGGCTATTATGTAACTTGGTTGTGATTTATACTACAGATTTAAGTATTACATTGATCTTTAGGTCCTGTTAGTTCCTTCAAACGTTATGGATAGCTACCTGAGAAGAGGATAGTGTTAAATATTCCTTTATAGATTATCAGGTACAGTATTACATATAATCAGTATCATAGTAATTAGACTTAGACAAACATTTCAATATAGATCCTGTCGTACCATCAACTCGGATGTAACCAAAATATAATCTAAGTTACTGTATCACTGACAAATTTACAGTGTGTTTAAGCTTATGGATGATGTGTATAATGTAATAAGCAAAACATATTGAATTTAATTTTTATCATATCTCTTCAGCCTTTAAATAGTGGCCTTACTGCGACATGCAGTAAGTTGTATTTATTGACACATTGTGTATGTACTGGTATAAATACCCAATATACACAAATCTCCACAGATTTTTTTTTAATTAATGGCCTGCTAAAAGTGATATTTTGTCAGTACATTGATAATTTTCTGATTGGTACACTTAGTGCACTATGGCTTATGGCTTAACACCTCCCAACTATCTTTTGTATTTCAAGTTTCTAATATTAAAATATGATTAATAACCCAGGTTACAGAGGTTAATTTCTTTATTTAATGAACTTGTCATTGGGTATTAAACATTTGGTATAATGTGGGAGTACTAGAAGGTTGCTTTGTAAACTCACACAAGAAAAGAAAAAACATGAGAAAATACAGATGGGCCTGACAAAAAACTAAAAAGTTATACTTTACATTTTGGTGTCTAAAATTGTGATGAATGTATTATTGCAATTCTGCTATTTAATTTTACTGATTTCTTAAAGAATTGAGGGCCAGTAGATGTTGGGTCAGTATTATTTAGGTATTATATAGTTAGTTCCCAGGAGAGTTTGGCTTGTTAATTTTCAGACAGTTTATTGCTGCCCTTGACATTCATGCTGTATTAAACCCTACTGCTTTCTAAAGATACTTTTAAAAACAGAACAATTGAATTTTCAACCATAAAAAAATAATTATAGTGAAAGAAAGCATATCATATACAAACCTTGAGGTGATCTTTGTGCCAACAGTAGACTGCAGATTCAAACTAATCACATGAGTTTCCTCAGATACTATAGATTTGATGAGGCTGTTTTCCATCGAGTAGAGACTTTTGCTAATACCCTGCCAGTTCACTCCAAAGACCTTTAAAACATCAAATTGGCATGGCCTTACAATGTTGTACTGCGGTATAGTTTTGATGCCATATGGCACTTGCTCAGTGTGATCTTAATTGGAGTACAGAGAGAAGTTTAATGTTGCCCTTTACAGTGGGTTACATTGCGATTGCTGTTTTAGAAAAAATGCTTCTCCAGAAAAGCCTTTTGGGATGTGACATATTACTGCTGTGCTGTCACAACGTACAAAATAGAAATGTTATGGACCTAATAATCCAACCCCATGGGTCGGGGTGTAGTGCTATATATAGAAGTGAGGGGTCGCTATTATCTACCCTAACCCCACGAACGCTGCCACACCCCATGTCAACCCCATTTCCCCATACACTCAACAGAACCACAATTTATCACCCTACAGTAGTTATATCATTTTAACACACGAATCGCAACAGTGAATGTATAATGGGTTCCATCTCTAACTTTAGCTATATTAAGAAATGTACAGTAATATTGAGCTGTTTGAGTGGGGGACTACAAAGCAAAATAACATCATTTCACTTCTACAATTATACACAACTTTCATACAACTTATTAACATCTAATAATAATCCTATTAGTCCCCTGTCCCGTCCCCTGCCCATCCCCCCCTGTATATTGAGTGGTTTGGTTCAGAATCAGCTCATCTACATATGAAGTACTGAAGCGGTGCTCCACCTGACAAAGAACTGAGGGGTAGGCTCTCCCTGCCAACCCTGCAGCATTACACCCCTGCCCATGGGAACAGCATAGCAAATAAATATAATAGTGATAAAGGAGAGAATAATATTTTTCTGACTACACATCAAGACAAAAAAGGCATACAGGGCTGAACAGGTTCTTTACAGTCATGGGGTCATATTCTGGATCTGTTGGCACCTCTACATGTCCCATTTGTTTCTGCCCCAGTAAGGACTTACAGATTGTGTCAATAATACAGTTCTGAGTCTTTCACAGCAGATGGTTGCTATGGGCCTCCAGTAAATCTGAATAAATGCCAGCAAATTCCTCCCTGATAACAGAGTTTACAGGTGTCCTTGCAAAAAAAAAACCTGATGACAGCAAATTTGAACTTTGCCTTGATTTTACAGTGACGCTATGCTTTGATTTATAATAAATCACAAATAACTCAATGTCATGCTAATGTTATTGAACATGCATGCTCCATTTATTATAGATATACAATACTAATCAAGATGCCAGTCTAAATAGTGTACTGTTTAACCCTATTCTGTCTTTATTAACATTGGTTGGACATTTTTTATTTTAAACTTAGCTCAATAAAAATAGGGTTCACCATACAATAAAAATGATCCTGACTCTAAGGTGAATTCTATATCATGGCACTGCTAAAAAAGTAAACAACTGTAATAAAGATAACTGATGGTGTTAGGATTTATTAAATACTGTAGTTTCACACAGTTATCATGGTTTCATCAACCTCTTGTATGACAATGTCTGTATCTAGCATCTTTTTTGATAGAAAGCCTCAGGAATTCTGCACTGTTGAAACTTATGCAGGCAGTCTATGGATCTACAAAATATCCTGAAACATCAATCTACAAAAAAAAAAAAAAAAAAAAAAAAAGTTCTAAAACACAACAGTAAGTAAGTACAGAATTATACCTTGTTTGCAGACTTATGCCCAAAAGCCTCATTTTCACAGCTCTGGAGGTCCTTTAACTTTAACACCTGGTTCTGAGAAACTGCGTATGTCACACTGCATTTACCAGAGACATCATTCTGCAAAGAACATTTGGAAACATAAGGTGTAATCATATATGGTATATTTATACATTACACAGAGGATAAATCGTGAACATTTATTCTGTAGTACGTAGTTATTCCATGAATGAGGACAGCCGAATAAGCCATAAGCCACGGAAGAGTTTGTGTGAGCTAAACCACAGAACACTATACATGTTCATGGAGAGAAACAAGGACCAGGGGTCACAAATAGAGTTTAGACAAAGGGGCATTCAGAACAGAAAATAGGAGGCACTTTTTTACACAGAGAATTGTGAGGGTCTGGAATCAACTCCCCAGTAATGTTGTTGAAGCTGACACCCTGGGATCCTTCAAGAAGCTGCTTGATGAGATTTTGGGATCAATAAGCTACTAACAACCAAACGAGCAAGATGGGCCGTATGGCCTCCTCTCGTTTGTAAACTTTCTTATGTTCTTATGTTCTTATGTTCTTATACAACAAGCATAATTGTGGAAAATAATGTTTAACCCTAATTTGAGTGTGCATATTGTTCTTTGTTTTTTTTCATTAGTCTCATTCAAATTCCCATTGAAATTGTGTTTCTTTGTCTGACATGATGAGCTAAGGTCTCTGAGTATCTCTATTGTATTTCTGTATGCGTATGTGCATCCATGGTTATAGAGACACCTCTGACCTAGCCTGTAAGTGTACTTTGATTTTTTTAGTTTCTTGTACCATACCAAAAAAATAAAACTATCCCAGTTTCAGGTACCAAACCAACAAAGGTGAATCAAGTACAGAAGCACTGGTTATTTAGATGATATGTATAGCTGGTAAACATATCAAATAACAGCAGCAGAAACTGTGATAATGAATATTATTCTGGAAAGCAATTTCAAATCAGAAGATGTTAAACTAAGGTGCATACAACATTTATTTGCTTGGATACACTGATCCATATTTTCATATTTCTTTTTCTATTAGTGGTTAGGGTTTCTTTTTTTTTTTTTTTTTTTTTTTTAGCTAAACATCATAAAGCCTCATTTCTACCTCCTTAAAACAGTTTAAAATAACTGGAGTTTTACTAATTTAAACTAAAAATGGTGACAAAACAGATTCCTTCATTACCGATGTGCAAATCATAGAAAAAATCAGAACGAAACTACATGTTGTTACCATGTAGGAGCAGGAACCATTGGCAGTTATTCAATTATTACTATTTCATTATATGGCTGTTCAGCCCTGCAGAAAAATGGTACTGGTGATGCATTAAGTAAACTGATTTCATTGATTCAGTGCCACTGGCTCATTGTATCTTGTCAATCCTTCCTTAGAGCTTGCCTAGCATTCCCAGCAAATTGTGTAGTTCTGGGCAATTTATTTTTACCAGTGAAAATAATTGAGTGATTTAGTGTGAGTCTATCTTTATCTTTTATCTTTAAGGTATACACATACTCTCATTCAAACTGTAATGCTTTCCTATAACCTTTCTCTCTCATTTCTGAGTTTTGAATGTTATTGATGTCAGTTCCATTGCATTTTAATAGCAAATAGCCTCTTGTTGTTTACATGAGACAGGATGAGTAGCCGAGCTGTATATTCATTTGAGGGGATTGAACAGGACCTCACCTCGATTATAGATGCAGAATGTTGCTGGAACTGGAACATGCTGACCAGGCCTCTTTTTAGATTCAGAACGGTCCCATTGTTTTCATTAGCTCCAAACATTCTTACAATCTGGAAGAGGGTTATGGAGAGATTACAACATGGGTGAATACATTGTAGAGGTGGCAGTGGATTGAGGCAGCAAGAAGCACAGCAACAATGTAAATGTCAAGGTTAATAGTAGAACACAATTAATGTTGGGGGGGTGGGGGTAAGTCCTAGGGTTAGGGTTAGGGTTAGGGGGAGTTACTCATGGACCACTCCAAGGCTAAAAGGAGATCATTGTTATCAGCCACTTTTACAGTGAATTAATTACCATCTCAGCTTATTTATACCCTAGTCACAAACTGTAATAACATATGTTGAAATCAGGAGTGTGAAGACAATGGCATTATATGCTGTCAGTGTTGTGAGGCAAACTACTGAGTTGCTCAGTTATCCCTGAATTGTAAGAAGAAGGACTACATTAAATTCGCAGAGCAGATATAATCATTACCTTGCCCAAAACAGATTGAAACAGAACTGGTTTTCTTAAATGAATTACAGTGTCTTGTCCTAGCAATCCTTCCACAGATGAGTCTTCGAAGATATATTGATTGTCTTCATGTTTTACATTTTTTAGAACCTTGATGTCTTGAAACTAAAAAATAAATAAATAAATAAATAAATAAATAAATAAATAAATAAATAATAATAATAATAATAAAACAAGGACAAATAACAATCAAAATAGGTTTTATGCTATTAATTTATTAAAAATGGAAGCCTGGTAATTACAGCATTACATGTAATCAGTATTGGAAAGTCATATGGGTATGGAACAAAAGCAATACAGAAATAAAAGCTAATATTTAACAGAACATTGTAGGCACCTAATGTACTGTATAACTACAGCTTGGCAATATGACACTAACTTGGATTTGTATTAGCTGATCCAGCGTGTTAGTGCTGTTTTTCCAGAGTGAGTGCATCTGAATTAATGCTTCTATCCCGAACCCAGATCTTAGGATGCCAGAACCAGAGGCAGGTTCCAGTAAAATGTCCAGCGTATAGAGGTACTCATATACAACACCTGACTTAAAGGGAGGGACAACTGTAAAGGTCACTAAAAAATAAAAAAGAACAATGAGATCAGAACAATGTAAATAAATAGCCTCTCAATACTCTCAAAATTGCAACATGTTCAAAGATATTCATTTACGATATAATGCATATTTTTCTTTGATGAAATAGAACATGATCACTGCAAATAAAAATACAAAAAAACCCAGTAGAACCACATTAAAATCTGCATTAAAATTTATTTTGAAAAAACCAAAAATGCTAATGTATACCTAGAAAGTTACAATTGAAAACTTTGTTAGAATAAATGTTAAAAATTGTACCGTTTTTCTCAATCAAAGCAAGGAAGGACAAGGTCAGCAAAGTATTTTTGAAAGCTTTAGTCATCTTCATGATGGAGAGAGTAGTGCAGAATAAACGAATTCCAAATGAAAGAGGGACTTCTTCCCCTTCCCTCACCTCCTCACATAAGAATAACAAGAGTCAATAAAACTGCTTTCCAAATAATGGCCACAGTTTGGAAAGAGGCATGCCCAAATTTCACGAAAAAGAAAGCAGGGTCAATAATTAACTGTTTGTTGAACAGATCGAATGTAAGTTTTGCTGAGACATTAATTTTAGCACGATATACTGAACATAATGGTTTTTGGTATTGCTTAATAACAATGCTGAATTTTGAACTGTAGATCAAATGTACCCAGCATGTGAGGAATTCATTTTGAATGTCAATTACGTTTTCTGTTATCTACACCTCAATAGTCTTTAATCTTCTCCTCTTCACATCCATATTTAGACAGGTGTTTTCTTCAATAGAATTCTTCAAAATTCAGACCACTTTGTTTACATTAAAGGACAAACTGTTGGAAGATACATTGTTTATAATCATTTATCTATGCAAGAGGTTGTGGTGCACTATACACAAGATGTGAATTATTTACAAGGCTTGTGGTAAACTTGAGTGTAGATTACATGTGTATCATAATTCACAACCTAAATGAACACTAACACATTTTTCTAAAACTAAAACCAATGGTTTAATATCGGGATTGTCGACATTATAGCAAGTGTACAGTTTATGTTTAATTGATACAATAATACAATCATATATTTAAACACAGTTGATTGATCCTACTTAGTATTCTTTTTTGCATTACCGCTCTGCATTTATCACATCAGAGAACACAGCTTATGTGAGGAGCATGTCTAATGGGAATAGCATGTTATAAAAAGATGCCCGTTATATAAGGGATGTTAAATGAAACTCCTTAATCATACACACAATGCCAAATGCAAGTTACAGCATCAATGCACTGATAGTCAATGAGCATATACTTAAATTAATAAAAGGACTTAGAAAGGATGTGATTGTAAGAGCATTGTTCTGTTTAGCTGGTGACATATAATTTAATACAGGTGCTGTGCGCAAGTTAAGAAAAAGTAAGTGGATAGTCATTGAATGTTCCAATTTTATTGTATTCCTTCTTGTTCTTTATGTCTTCTGATAGAGGCAATTATGTAAAGGCATGAGCTACATAGGTTTAATTAATGAAAACCTTCAGTAAATTGACTACTTACAAACCAGCATCTTAACAATGCCTCATGAATAAACTATAGCTCCTAATCAGAATATGTGTCTTTTGTATCAATATCTTTAAACATTAACTCTTTGAAACGTCTGACAACATTAACATTATTCATTGTTGGTTTTAATGTCCTGTTTATTTATTTTAAATTATAAAGTTATTCTTCACATACACAATAAAATTGGAAGATTTACAACTGGTGTAATTAAGCACAAACTAATACTGGGCCCTGATTTGTGTAATTAATTACACAGCATCAATCCTTTTATTTTAACAGAATACCCTATATTTAAAAAGTGTATAGTCATAGGTTTAAAAGGAACAGAACCTAGTATGGAAAATTATATTTGGATCATAAGGTTAAATGTGTGACACGGTATGATTGGATGTATTTTTACTTTGTTCTAGTTGAATTAAAAGCAAATAAAATGTAAGATGTTGCTATGCAACATCAGCGGTCATGTCTACAAAAATATAGAAGAGCCTTTTGAGTGTGCGACTAGTCCCAACTCCACAAATACCAACAATTAAACAATGTGTGCATGGATGGTTAATTAGGGTTATTATGTGTTTATTTAGCAGCCTCCTTTATCCAAGTGACTTACAGAGACTATGGTGTGATCTATGGATAAGCTGCAGAGTCACTTATAACAATGTCTCTCCCGAAAGACTTTGTTTGTGGAGATATTCTTTAGTGTACAAAGTGCCTTATATTGGTCAGCACCTCTTTTATTAAAAGCTTAGATGTGCATGAATGCATTCATGATTAAAGTTGTTGGACACATTTGATTAAGGTTACTAGCAGTGTACAAGTCCACAGATCACTGATAAATACTCTATTAAATTAAATTGTCTTTGGAGTTTCCAGAGTTATTGTTTTCATTTTCTTGAGACTCAAGAGATGGATCTGTGTGAATCTGAAGAACCTCTGCTGTTCCAATACGCTCTGTAGAGAAAAGAAAATGTGTATTTTATCATATTAGCTTAGTGCTTTATTATTCTTTAAAACCATTTCCCCAGTGTATGAGTACAGATGATGCAGTCATATTTATAATTGAATATATTGTAGCTAGCACAGTTAACACAGGCAGGCGCATCACTCAGGACGAGGCAACCCATACACAGGCGGAGGGCTGGTGCGAATCCAGGACCTCTCACAATAAAGCATAGCATTAATACCGCTGTACAAAAGAGCTGGCTCTTTTGCAAGGAGTGTGTATCAGGCTTATGTCCCGGTGTGTGATTACATCACCTACCAGCCCTGGTGCTGCCTTCCCCCGTGCACGCTAAACTATAATAAATTCCATTACCTGGCGTCTCCTCTTCTTTAATTGTTTTGGGCTTCTGTTCATGGTAGAATCTGACAAGAAGCACAGCAGTGCATATTAATTCATTGATACACGTGTTTTCTTTTAAATTAATGGGGCACTGTAGGATTCAGCTGAGAAGTGGGAAGTTTACAATAATGATCAGAATTATTTAAGATCTTTGCTAAACGTAGTATAAGTTATGATTGCAGCTCATATCTTCAATTCTGGTACTAAATGCTCCAGGAACATCTACAATTTAAATAACTTGTTGTACAGGGAATCACTTTTCAAAAGCCTTTAACTGTTGCTTCACAGCAGGAGCTGAAAAGTAAAATCAAAATATAAGAAGTGGTATGAGCAGACATCAGAAGATGGATAATTGTAAATTGAAACACCACTCTTATGACAACCTATACATCTTTCTAAAATTACAACTCTTTATGGCTCCCCACAAAGGTTCTCATGGTTGTTTGCTAATCAATAATAGCTCATATCACATCTTACCGATTGAACAGGTTTTTGTTCATGTTGTATCCAGTAGTCAAGGGGCAGGAGGAACTACGTGCCAATGGAGATTTCTGAGTAAGAAATCCTTCAGGATTCTCACCAATTTGGTCAAAGGGGCTGTTTGCCACTGCAGCTTGGATCATTCCCATAACCATGTCTTTCTCTAGATAAGAGACACCAAGAAAGTAACATATATACAGTCAAAACCTTTTAATGTCACTGCAAAAGGGACTGAGCCACAATGGTGACATTAAGTGGAGTTAACAAACAAACACCCTAACAAAATAGACATTAAAACATATGTGATTGTTTTCACCCAAAGGGATATTAAAGACTAAGTAGCGGGGTCTGAAGAGAAAAAAAAAAAGCGTTATACGCTTTAAATAACATCCTTGTAATTTTTCTTTTTTCTTGTTAACATACTGACAACTTTTTACATGTATAACTTTAAAGTCTGTTTCAAAGCTATTTTCAAAATGACTGCTCTAGTACACTAGGGTTTGAGATCTGTTCTTAATCACTGCAAGAAGAGCGAAAAAAAAAAAAAAACATAGCAAGTGCTGTGGCTTTTCTCTTCCACACCACGTCATGGATCGTTATTGCTGTGTTAGCTGTTAATAATCCTTACACTATAGTTTTCGGAAACCTGCAGCTTACTTTGAGTGCAGTGGAAATCAGTTGTATGACTGATAAATGTGAGTTACATTAAAAATGGAAGTGATACTATTAGGGGCTTTTCCCCATTGACCCCCATTACATTCTGATGAGACATTTTAATATCTTTCTTGAAACAGACAAAGGACTTCAAAGATAGTCACTATCTGTATTGTGACAATCAAACCGAGGCATCCATCTTATAGTGAGCAGAGGGTTAAGGAATACTCAAATTCTAAGATCTTCTCTCTCTCTCTCTCTCTCTCTCTCTCTCTCTCTCTCTCTCTCTCTCTCTCTCTCTCTCTCTCTCTCTCTCTCTCTCTCTCTTATTCTATATCTTAGGGGGACATAATGCAGAGTATCTATGGGAAGGAGATTAGGGAGATGTAATGTAATGGCTACTTTCACTCTTGCTGAAAATGTGTACTATTTAAAAAATATTTATTAAACCCTAAGATAGCAAAAGATTTAATGTTGAATAAATAAATTCCTATCATGTCGATAACTGCTTAGATCTGTGAAAACAGCCACTCAAATTGTGATTTTTAAAAATATTTTTTTACAGGTTTTGTTATGCAAATAATGCTAAATCATTGCTAGTGTGCTTTGAAATGGATTCAGATGCAAATGTTGGTTAATTATTATAAAACTGAAAAGCAATGTCACTGTATTTGGCAGAAAAACAATGTCACACACAACCCTTTTTTTTTTTTTTTTGCAGAAGGAACAATGTGGCAAATTTTTCCAACTGAAAAATAAAGCTGTATATAGAGCTACAATTATTTATGGCATTGCCTGAATGTTTCAGATGTATTATTCCTCTTACCATGTTGCCCTGCTGATAGTAGCCATTGCTGGACTTGAGATAAAGAATCAGTTTGGAGAATTTGACAGAGCAGTTCCAGAACCTGTTATGGGCAAAATGATTTGACATGGGTCAGTGTGACACAAATAGAAAAGCACACAACACTTGTCCTGCCAATGAAGCAACCCTGGAAATCAGCAGTTGGTATCTGTTGAGTTCAAATGCTATTATTAATTCATTCTTACTTCTATTCAATCACTTTATTATGTACCAATGTTTCTATTGGGGTAAATAAATAGTATATGGCACCTATGAGAGCTCATCAGATTTGTAACAAATATTTTTATTGAATAAACTAAATTTGGTATGGATTAAAAAACTATATTTTACCATAAGTTCCTGATTGCAGATAGTTGCAAATGGAAGTTGACCCTTGGTTCGGGTGTGTCTTCTTGAAGCTTGGGATGAACGGCGGCTTGCAGCTCGTGATGAGGGTGGGATTATTCGACCAGTCTGTGCAGAGTACTGTGTAGCTCTGCGTACCGATACTTCTTCTACCTATCAACACATTATTGTAGAGTTACCTGATTTCACTTGATACCAAAATAAGCATTTTACTGCTGCTTTAGGGTTCTGTCCTTTAAATAACTTTTTGGGCCAAAGTCACAAAGCATTAACCCATAACTCTCATTGTTTACCTTTATTTACCTGTTCATGCTAAGTTTTTATTAAAAGTAGTGTCTCACATATTCCGTACCATGTTGAGAATATGAGCTCAACAGGTTTTTCATGTAAAGTGTTATCAGTTCAACAAAATTGTTTGGAAAAAACATTTTTTATATTTAACAATTGGATGTAATTTCTAACTCTGTTATGCTGGTAAGTAGTAGCAGGGGAATGCATGTTTAAACATATTAGTTGAAGGCAGTCTTTTATTAATCCCCTTGTTGGACAAAGTGGAAACCCCTGATAACCCCCTGACCAAAAAACCTAGCAACACTAGATTGTGTACCCTAGAGTTCTCTCTAAAAATGTGTTGGGCATCAAACATAGTTGATTTAAAGGCGTACAGTTCGGCCAGCAAATAGACCTTCCCAAACAACTGTGAATGTATAATTCAGTGATATAGTTGACTTTTCATTTAAATTTCTAGCCTGCTCTAAGTGTTGCTCCATCCTACAGATTAACAGTGATACTCTGGGGTGATATCAGTGCTACTGTCACACATGACAGCCTTAACACCAGTCAGGCATCCATTGGTAGTATGACCACCAAAGGCAAACATCCAGTGAGCCTCAGCTTGGGGTGAAAAACTTTCTCACTCCTATACTGGAACTATGAAAATAATGTATTTGTCAATGGTATTCAAAACCCTGTACACTTACTTTCTTTTCCTCTTTTTCAAAAGGGCCTGCCATGCAGACTTTAGCTGCAAGATCTTTAAGCTCCTCTCTCCAAGCCTCTGACAGCAAACCTGCAACAAAAAACAATGGATTTTTGAAGATCAAAATTGAACTGTGCAGTTCTGGATATCAACAAGAAAATCCCTCTCCTGTCAGCTTATATAATTGTTCTGGCGTTTCTATCAGTGTTTTGTAATCCATAGGATTGTCATTCCAAAAATCTATTGGATAGACCACAATGTGAAATCAAAGCTATCATCAGCATACTTCTATCATTGGAACATCTTCACAAAGATCTAACTGTACAACCTATTAAAGAATGCTTGTGTTAATTATTAAAGTCTGTTTGTATTCATGATATTCATGAAACTGTGTACACTAGAAATGAAGCCAGCAGCAATCTAAAATGGTTTTATAAATATCATTGTATTTTATTATTTATAAAATGCATTCTTTAAATTACTCACGTGTTAAAGCTGCATGAATAAGACCCCTATACCCTAGATTATGAGCGTTCCTTTACACAAGAAATTCATGACATAATGAGAACAGTGATTTAGTGATACAGTTTAATAAAGTTTAATAAAGCATATCTGAAATTCACTGTCAACTGAACTATAAATTAGTAACCATTTGTTTTTATTCTACTTGCACCAAGTTGCTGATATTGGCTGGGGACTCATATGGAGCACTGCATTGGTTTTAGTGCTTCCGTGGGGGTAGGGAAGAAAAACGGAATGGGGCTATAGCTATTTCCTTATTGTCCTCAATCTACCACTACTGGTCAGACGCCCTCAGCAATGCCAGGCTGAGACTCCCCAGTGCTGGGCCCTTGTCTCCTCTTGATTGTTTGGTGGGTGAAAAGAGGCGATTCACATCAGAAATGGGTTAACAAAACTGATGAAATGAAAAAAAAAATACCTGTGCCCTGTCTTTGTGCACCACTTCCATAAAACTCTCCAAAGGGCAACTCCAACCCCGGAGCTCCCAAAACAGTCATGGGAAGCTGGCTTCTAATTAAAGGGTGTGGACACAGAGGGGTAGAAGCATACCAGTCGTCATTTACCATGCACACTGGGTTTCCATTCAGACCTTAAGAAAGGGAGAAAGAGTCAAGTAAGTTAAGCAAGTCCAACCATAACCCCTAGTGATCATTACATTACACGTTTTAAATAACTATAGTCGTCATCCATATTTAATAATTTCTACATCTTATTTTCTGCATGCCGGCATGTTATGAACAATCTGCCTAAAAATCCTGCAAACTTCAAAACTTTGTGATTTTTTTTTTTATGATAATGCACTACCACCCACAAATTTAGTACCCTTACTTTGTATTCCAAATTTCAGAGCTCTTTTATCTTTAAAAAAATAAAATAAAATAAGAGTTCCAGTGTGCATATTCAGAAAGTCTCCTGCTAGGATCTGAAGGAAGAATTTGAAATAAGCGAGAAAAGGAAAATGCACGTGGGGCAAAGCACTTCCCAGCCAACTAGTTGTCATACCCTTCATTGGTGTGTTTGGATTTTAGAAGCTTCCCTTTGATGGGAGTGTACAATCAAGCTATTATTATTATTTTATTTAGTAGACACTTCTATCCAAGGGAATTTACAGAGACAATGGTCTGTGAACTATGCAGCAGCTGCAGAATCACTTACAACAACGTCTCACCTGAAGGAGAGAGCACAAGTAGGGTTAAGCAACTTGCTCAAGATCACATAGTGAGTTCTGTGAGGGAGCTGGGATTTGAACCAGGGACCTCCTCGTTGCAAGCCTATTCTTTAACTACTGGACCATACAGCCTCCTATGTGGGTGGCAAATTAATAGTGTACTGTACCACCCACTGAGAAAAGAGGACCAATAGAAGAGGACATTTACACAATCTAAAGCTTTATTATCTGCAGATATAATTTCAGGAAAATTCTCTTTAGTCTCTTTACCAACAGTATAGTACAATAGGGTTAACAGATGAAATTATATTTAACCTGCATGGAGGTTGAGAGTAAACTTGCAGCTGGTACAGCCCTGATACTGCCAGTAGGGACATTTAGAGACAGTCATGCTATGGGGAAGGTATGGCTCTGCTTATTAAATGCACAGCTATATTCTCTATATTTAATTATATTATTATAACACATTGTTTTTCCTTTGTTACGGAGTGTGCCAGTGCTAATGCAGTTTACAGAAATCCACTTTTTCTGCTGAGACATCACAACCCATTATCAGGATCAATTTATGTTCTGTTTGCATATTCAAAGTTTGCCCTCTTTTGATGTGGTGGAGAAGAATTTTCTGAAGATAACAAGACTGTCAAAATAAAAATATGACTAAAGCAATGGTTTTCTGCTGGTCACACAATTAAGTGTGAATTAAGAACTGTACTGTAAAATGTGCAGTCAAATGTAAACTATACATCTGTGATTTTGTTGATTCTTAATATATTTTTAATTCAATAATAACACCTAAAATACTGATTATTTTAACTACAATCACTAATATACTACTGCTAAGTTTTGTGCATATTTTATTCTATGATACATGGTGGAATGGCTAAAAGTATTATGCAGTTATCCATGGGTTTTAAAGGCTCCAATAAAGATAATGCTATTTTAATGTGCTTGTTCATTCTGTGACATAAAGGTGCACAACATCTAGCGTGCACTCAGCAAGTGCTTGGCCTTTTCAAACTGTGCCACAGACAAGCCTGAACAAGTTAAACAAGCTCGAAAGAGATACAAAAGTTTGTTTTGGGTTGATTACAATTCATTGGTATTGACTAGTGACTTATAAACTACACATGAATTATTTATGATTGGTGGGAGGTGGCACACAGATGAGGACTCTACAAATGCATGTAAAAGATCTATTTTAAATACACAGAGAAAGCATAGAGGCTTTAGTGCAATTCTATAGAAAAAAATATATACATGCTTATCAGAGGTATTTCTTGAATAGCTTTGTTGTGCAACTAACAGCAACACATGAAACCTAGCAACCACATTGTTCTCATTATTTATATGTAACTAAACATATGAGATACTCACAGTATTCTTTAATCTTATTGGTATATTCATGTTTCTTCTTTAACTTTAACTGAACCACTATGATATTACTGTATTTGCTAAAGAAAATAGATCATTTGGAATGTTGCTAGCAAATGAAGGTTTCAGTGTATCTTTTTTATACTTCTCTGTGATAGTACAAGAACAATAGGAAAGTTCCTAGACTTTTACAAATAGGAATTACAGGATAGGAACCACAACTACTGACCACTTGATTGCTACTGTACGTTGTGAGGGCTTTAAGCTGTTTTCTGCTGATTTAAAGCCATTTCAACAAAGGGATATGCACACCTCAAAACTAGAAATGGTATACTCTCCATTTGATGGCGATTTTGCATCTCACAGCATGTTACCTTGGATGTGAGTCACTCTATGGGGGTGCGGGTTGTGTCTGGAGAAGAAGGAATGATGACTCAGAACCCCGAAACGAGGGCTGCCCTTTGATGGAGGCCTTACAGCATCATCAGTAAACCGTAGAGGGTTATTAAAAGACACATCCCCAGCTTTAGTCATGCTTTTCACTATGTCCTTATGGTTGAAGGTACTGGACACTGGATCTTCAAGTTGCTTCATTCTTTTCTTTACAGAGGCATTTAAAGCACTTAAAGCAAAACAATATAAAAGACAGTATGATAATCACACCTGTTAAATGTTACACAAACAGTGTTGTTCAAATCAGAGACCTTAAAGAGTAAGGAGCAGGGTTCCGAAAAATATAGCCTTAAACATCCCCATGTGTTGCTACAGCTGTTTAAATAATGTACCTGTAATATTTATTTTTATTGTTAACATCCTGACAACTATTTACACTTATCACTTTAAACTCTGTTTCAAACCTCTGTTCAAAATGGCCACTCTGGTGCACTGGGGTTTGAAATCTGTCCTCTATATCACTGCAGAAAGAGCAATTAAAAAAAAAAAAAAAAAAAACCCATACAAGAAGTGCTCCGGCTTTTCTGTTCCATACCACATCAAGAATCGTTATTGCTGTGTTACCTCTTTGACAATGTGGGCACTAATCCTTTCACTATCAGTGCAGTAGAGCGGACATTTTGAAAAGAGCTTTGAAACTAACAGAGTTTAAAGTTATAAGTGTAAACAGTTGTCAGGATGTTAACAACGAAAAGAAAAATTACAACTATGGTATTTAAACAGTTGTAGCCACATGTGGTGATGTATAATGCTATATATTTTTTTTAGAATCCTGCTACTTACTCTTTAATCAGAGATTAAACATCACATTTCCGTTCTCAAACATACTCCTACTGCATATTGCATTCATGCATTTGAATGTAGTCTGAAACATGTTTTGGCTGTTGATCACTTATCAAGAGGCACATGTATTATACAAGTCATATATTTTACGGAAACATACTGACATACACTACAAGTTATTTTTATTAACATACCAATTTACATCATAAATTATCAGTGGATAAGCTTTGTGTGGTGAACAGAGAACATAAAATGCTATTTAAAATTGTTTAGTCATACACTTTATGTTAATAGTAATGGTGCTTAAACTTGAATTGGAATGCAGTGGTACTTACTCCTGTTTTGGGGACAAATTCTGAACATTGTTGGTTTCTGTAGCCATTCTGGAGTTTGACCTTATGGCAAGAAGGTTAATAAAAGAAAATATTTAAACATTGATTTAAAATATGAATCCCTTCAAAGCTACAAAATGTTATAATCAACATAGTAAATGAAAAAATACAAAAGAGTAGATCACACTTATACAAAACTAAACACCCACATGGTAGACCTGCTCTCTGGAAGTTTGATTATGTCTGGATGATTGATTGAATAGCACCATAAAAAATGGGAAATAATTCTGGTCATTAAGTAGAGCTGTATATTATTTGTATCTATTCCTAATGCTATTTTAACTAATACATTTATTGAACAGAATTTACAAAACTGACAAACCCTATAAGAGCATTACACTGTAAAGCTGCCCTTCTAACAAGTGTTATCAGTACTAAGAGAGAAAAAGCACTGGAAGAGATGAAAGTATACATCAGTGCGCATAACATATGTAAACATATGTCTCCCTGATGATTTAAAAAGCCTTTTCCAAAGCAATACGTCTTCATATTTTCCTTAACTAATTAAAAAAAAAAAACATGCAAAAGGAACATATAAATAACACTCTTGAAGAAGAATACATTGAAAAACACAAGGGACAAAAATATAACATTAGTCTGCTGTGAGTAACATTTTTGGAACAGGTAATAGATTTGAAAAATAAATAAATAAATAAAAAATAACTTACCAGCACAGACCTTCCTCAGCTTTCCTGTGAAATGTTAAAGCATTTGAAAGTCCTCTTGGTCCCTCTATTTGCTTTGTTTCTTAGTCAGTTGCTAGGTTACTAAAACTCAACAAAAGAAAAAACCTTGCCACAATGAACATCTCACATACAGGGTACTCATCAGAATTCACTAAGTTGAATTCCATTATGTTCTAATTACAGTTGACCATTATAATTACAGTGAAAACCCAGTAAACATGCGACTGAAAAAGCAAAGTGGATCTTTACAGCAAAAATAAAAAAATAAAAGTTCTGGAGACATGACTGTGCACAATTTACATGTTAGAATACTGAGATTGAACTTTGCTATAACTTTAAAATGTATGTCAGTCAAGCCTTGCTGGCATTGTAACAAGCAGTGGCGGAGCAATAGGAGGTGCAGCAGGTGCCGCTACACTCGGGCATGGACACTCAGAGGGCCCCGGAGGGGTTTCGAAAGTTTTTATTTTTTTTAACAATGATAATATCCTTTGCATTTATATTTGCAGATGTTACACATTTGTATAACTGTAGCTGCCGGTGTGCAGTGCCAGTAATTCAGATTGTACCCTCCCTCATTTCAACAGGTATCTCTATTGTCTTAATTATCCAAACTTTTTCCCCAGAGGCTGGTACGAGGCAACTCTTCATGGAAGGTTTTGCGGTACTATTCAGCACAGACATCTGCAGTTATAGTCTGTGTACACGATTCATCCTGTAGTTTAGACAGAAGATGTTGCGTGCTGCTGCAGACACCATAATAAACTACAGCAAATCAATATGCCTGCATTTCTGATTTAAAAATAATAATAATAAAAAAATTCCTATGTGAGAGAATTTTTAGCCAGAAAATTCTCGCCCGGGGACATTCAGTCAACGGGGGCATGGCAAGCAGAAATAGCCGCTAGGTATACCTTCAGTGTGGAAGGTGATCTACCAACTTCAAGCAGATCTTGCAGAAATTGCAAGATGACAAGTATGGGACAAGAGATTGGGTCATGACAATTAGTCCAGCACCAATTCTGGAACTCTTTCCACATAGGGGTCAGACCCACAGCTGGAGCCTGCCCAGCTCCGGGTGCCAAAGCGTGCCTCTCGCCTAACTGAGGAGATCCAGGCGAAGCGGAATCTCCCAAGGCGGGTTGTTCAATAGCTGGCACAGGGTCGAGAACCAGATTCTCCTGGGCCACCTGGGGGCCACTAGGAGAACTGACGCCTTCTCTGACCCGACCTTTTTGAGAAAGGCCTGGAGCAATGGCAGAGGCGGGAATGCGTAAAGGAGTGCTCTGAGCAGGAGGTCCACCGCCCATTTGTCTATGCTCGGGACATGTGTTGCGTGAAGGGACAACGAGTTCCTTTGAGCCCAAGTCAAAAGCCTGAAGGCAAGGCAATGCTGCCACAGGGACCAAAGGCCACCCTGGTGGTTGACATATGCCACCACAGATGTGTTGTCCGTGCGGATCAACACATGCTGGTTGTGCACCGCAGGTAGGAAGCGCTGGAGAGCAAGGAGAACCGCCTGCAGCGCCAGCATTTTGATATGAAGGGATGTCCAGTGGCTCGACCAGGACCCACTGACTCCTCTGCTTTCGCAGACTGCAGCCCAACCGAAGTTGGAGGCGTCCGTTGTCACTACCCAGCGGTTGGAACCTCTCCCATTCGGACCCCTTGTCACAAGTGAGATGTCGTCCTCCACCAGCGCAGGGCCACCAAGCACGCAAAACACACTCACACTTGGGATGCAGGTGAAACACATTGAGCCGCACTTGCAGCGGGTGAATGCACAGTAAGCCCAGCTTGATGGTTGATATCGCTGAGGCTATCAGACCCAGTAGTTTCTGGCACAAGACAAGGGGCACCTTCGATCCATGTCGAAACAGGGAGAGGTGGTGCTGAATAGCTGCTACTCTGTCATCCGACAGGTATGCACACATCGTAGTGGAGTCCAGCCGGAGCCCCACATACGTTGTGTACTGCACAGGCGACAGCCAACTCTTGGCATCGTTGCCCAAGTACCATGCAATGCCGGGCACCACGTGCACTGAGCACAGTGTGCACTCCATGCACCGAGTACCGTGCAGAGTCAGCACACTGCCTGTACTGGGTAATGTGAGTCAATGAGCACCGTACTCAATTTGATAGTAAGAGCTCAGTGACACCTACCAATAGGCAGGTGTATATCCCATAAACCTTGTTTGGTGGCCATCTTCGAATTGAAAGGGAACCCACAGCAGCTACTGACTCATATCCTGCCGATTACTGTATAAATGTGTTGTTTTTTGTCTTTGTAAAACAAACTCTGACTAGATAGCTGTTGTGTGCCCTCTTGTTTGCTTTTTAAATAAAATCTAGTGCTACTGATAAGTGGAAGTGACAGGTTTGTAAGATCATTATGTTTTTCTGTTGCTTCCATCTCATATAATTACAGAATATAAAAGCAGCAATAGCTTTGAATATTCTCAAAAACAAAATGCCTTCAACAATTTTTACACAGCAATCGTCTACTGAAATGATACAATGTATTTATAGATTGCATCATTGAACAATGACATTTTATAAATCAATCAAGTATTAGACTTTACCTATAAATGAAACAAACAAACACAATGTTAGTTTACACAAGAATATCAGGGAATCCCTATCAGGGATACAGTCTACATTTAGATTTGTGAGCAGCACGTGAAATTGGGCAGTTAGAAAAAAGAAAAAAGCACTCTTCACCCTATGAAATTGAGTCAAATTGAGTAACCCTGTTGTGGTTGTGCTGGGTTTGAATTACAACCAGTCTTTTAGTTTAAGAATTTGTCAAACATGCTAATACATTCATTACCAATTATCTTATGCTCACAGATAACTAATTTGCAAGATCCGTTAGCATTTGCTATTGTAGTATAATAAAATAAATACTGTTCTGCCCACTGAATTAAACAAACACTTGTTTTGCATTAAAATGACTCATTATACACAGATGGTGTTTAGGCAAACTTAAGCAATGTAATTTACGCACATTTTTTTAAATTAACCTCATGTACAGTAAACTCAAAATTGAGTTTTGTAATAGCTTCCACAAACAGGATCAGGAGACTGCTGAACAACAAACCAGAGGCAAATATTTATTACACCCCCAGGGCATGGTTAAAAAAAAATAAAAAATTGGGAAATCTGATTTTTTGTGTTTTATGAGGATTATATTTTCAAATTGAATTTTTCAAATGATGCACATCCCGATTCAATCCAAATCCTACAAATTCAAGATCCCTAGATCTAAACTTGCAATTGGGTTTTAAAAAAATTAATAGGGATTACTTTTATTCATAATATCAAAATCATTCTAATCCCGCTGGTAGGGTGGATTACACTTTTTAATTATTGTAGATTATATATATATATATATGTCATGTCATTTTGCTGTCATCGCTTCGTGACGGTTGGCTGCATGAAAGGATCAGAGCCATTCAACGCCCTCTGTCTCGCGTGGCATGTAGCAGATTAACTCCCGACAATCCAGTCCACGTCCTGATGTTGTCAAACCAGCATATTCTTGGTCTTCCGCGCCCTCTGACCCCTTCTACAAGACCTGTCATCACACTGCCTTCAATTGTGTTGTGTGGTTGTCTTATCGTATGCCCGAAGTATCTCAACTTGCGAGATTTAACGTGGCTTAACAGCTCACTTTGTGTACTAGCCAGCTTGTAAACTTGTTCATTGGTCATCAACTTCGTCCATGAAATTTTAATCATCTTTCTGAGGCATTTGTTTTCGAAGGCCTGAATGCTTCTCTCTTCTTTTTTCATCGTCCAAGCCTCACAACCATATGTCGCTACCGGCCAGACCAAGGCTTTTATCACGCGTAGCTTGGTGGTAGTGCTGATTCATTTGTTTTTCCACATTCTTGACAATTTAGCCATCGCCGCCAAACCCATTGCCAGGCTCGATTTCACCTCACCCGCACAGTCAGCATCCTTCGTTAATCTGCTCCCTAAATACATGAAAGAATCCACCTGCTCTAGCTTTCCGCCATCCACTATGATCCCAAGTAGTTCGTCAGTGTTTGTCATCACTTTCGTTTTTTCTGTGTTGATTAGCATATTGTACTCCTTTGCAGCCGATTCCACACGGTACAGCAGTACTTGTAGTTCTTTCAGTGGCGTGGCTAATAATACAATGTCATCAGCGTACCCAAGATTACTGATGGTCTTCCCACCAATCCTGAATCCTCTGATAAAACCTTGTAGTGCTGTTCTGCCAAGATGTTGAACAGACATGGAGAGAGGTTACAACCTTACCGGACCCCTTTTTTGATTTGGAACCAAGTTGACTCGAGATTGTCTGTCCTCACAATAGCACTCTGTTGCCTATACAGATTCAGAAGCAGTATATATATAGAAAACATACACTTTATGTAGGATGTCCACAAAATCTCGTTACCCCTGTATACATTAGTATAATATTTTCATTTATTATTCACACAGTAGAGTTGTTTTGTTTTTTTTCAAATCCAAGAAGGAATATAGGCATGCATTCAAAAACACTGTTTAACGCAATACTTCAACACAAATAGTTGGAAATCAAAATACAAATAATGTGTGAGAAATTGTATTTATATCTGCATAAATGGAATCTTTTAATGACATTTTCTGAAAAGCCAGATAGAAATAGTCAGATAAAAAGCATACTCATTTGAATAAATAGGATTACAAACTCTGAATTGTTTTGATACCTATTGCACATTGTGAAAAAAACAAACCTAGGAGACGAACATCTGCTGCCTCTAAGGCCCTATCTCACACACAATCTCATTTTCTAGAAGTCTGCAAAGGCAGTCTTGTAATTAATCTTATTAACTCTCTCAGGTAGCTGACCTTATTGAGTAAAATGAAGTCTCACGTGTCTGCTCTTATCAATTGTAATAATAATAATACCAGTAATGAAAATAATAAAATGCACCCACAAATTACTCATAAATCCACTATTAATTCTTGATTCCGAATTGTATACTTTGAACTTGTGTTTTAAATTTAAACAGAGTTCCTAATTTTTAAATCTTTTAAATAACCTTATTTTTTTAACTTAACAAAATAGCATAATATATCTTACAATTTGATTTTTAGCTAGTGGAAAAAATGAATTAGTTACTAAAGGAAAAGTTATTCGCACACAAGGAGTCTGCTTATTACTTGCGGCCCTGAAAAGTAATCCAATTACCTGGCAATACTGCAAGGCATTACTTTAAGAACCCTGGTAGCTAGAAAATTCAAAGGAAGGCTGATTTATCTTTGTAGCTGTCCTACTTTTCAGAAACCAGGCAGCATTTCTGCTATGTGATCTTTCAATCAATGTTAATGCCACCTGTACAGGCATACAATGTATGCAATATGACAATGGAGTTGTTATCCAAGACACCAAAGAATTATGGGCCTGATATATTCTCTACGTTTAATATTATATATATCTATATATATATATATATATATATAGATATATATATATATATATATATACTATATATGTAACAGCTTGGCAAGACAATCTTTTCATGCTCTTCTCTTCTTTTCCAATACTTTATTTTTCTCAAATCTTTTCTTGGGGCACTTTAATTGCAGATTCCCTGACACTGATACTGACATACCGTACACATCATAGAAAACAATCTGTCTGAAGTATCAGTCCAGGCAAGGGTTTAAGGCATTTCTCAATTGTGCCCTACAAGCAGATATAGAGGCCCCTTGGAAATTGCTTTATATCTGGAACACAAGTCTCTCATCTTTTTACTAGAAAGTACATTCTTTCAAACTATGAAACTTGAGTAACCCCCACAAAATGCATTAATTTGTTGTAATAACTGTGATTAATACTATATGGCTATAAATCAGTTGTAATCGTGGGCTCAATTTAGCATTAATGTGCTTTAATGAGATGGATTCTATTGTGTCATAACTATACATCTTAAATTCAAAGTTGATTCCATTCTGGTAATATAACAGCAATTAAAACCAAGCAGAACACAGTATTTAATATGGTTTCCAAGAGCATATGCTTGCTACGGTAGTTAGTAGCTGCAGGTGATTGAATTAGCCAATTTATTTAACTTTACAGACATACACAGTAATGATCTAAGCCTTTAACACTTGCTGATAAAATCATTATTGGCTAACAAAGGCTATGTTTACAACAAATTTTGGCACCTATGATGGGACGAGTTACATCAGTGTCAGTTTGATACAATTAACATCATTCAATTGGTCAAAATGCAAATTCCAGGGAATCATCATCTTACTAAAATAGAAAGTTCATGTTTTCATTTCATTAAACCCTTATTTTACCAGACAAGAAGATTGAGATTCTCATTTACAACAACAATCTGGTCAAGAGGCAGAAACCACAGCAGCACAAAGCAAACAAGTACAACATAGAAAAAATAATAAAATTTTAAAAATACATGAACAAGTACATACACAAGCATCAGATAACAGAGGATTCAAATCCCGATTTAAAACATCCTCCGAAACAAAACTCTGTAGTTTTAATTTGATTTGAAATTCATTCCAGTCATAAGCAGCCGCAAAATAAAATGAATTATACCCAAAAACAGTGGACACTCTGGGAAGAACCAGTCTAATAAATGAATCTGATCTTCAATTGTAAACAGAACAGAACTGTAATAGGCTGCAAGGATATAGTTGGGTTTTCCCAATCAGGGTTCTATAAACTAACCTAAATCCAATCCAATCCAATCCACTCCTTAACTCCTGTAATCCCATTTCAAGCATTGTGTTAAGAAATGCTTATTGTATTGCATAACTTCAGAACAGATAAGGGTAAATGAAACGTGGTGTCAGAAAACATATCTCTCCGTACAGCTCACTCAATAAATCCTTATCTTGCACTTCTTAAGAATTCCACTGTTGGAAAGTTTTTAGTACAAACATAGTTGTCTTGTAATAATTATAATAGTTATAATAGCCTTTCTTTGAAAATGAATTGATTTTGACTTAAGAATCATACATTTTTTACCAGACACATTTTGTTTTACCTTGAAAAAAGTTCATATTACAGTTAAGCTAGGACTGAGTCAAGTGGATATAACACACTACATTTATTTATTTATTTCCTTAAACATATACATTCTCAATAAAAGAAAATAAATCTGTGACTGCATATCTCAGGGCATATTTTGCAGCACAGAACAAAGGCATGTTTCTACTGTCTTATTGCCTCATCAGCAAAAACCTGACACCTGATACTGGTTACAGAACCAACAGTACATTGATATAATTTGAAAAGGTGATTAAATGCTTTAGTGGGTTTTCTATGTTGATGTATTCTTGTGCAACTAGAAGCTAGTTCAAGTGGTTATATGATCAGTTTGGGGCAATCGTTTGAGGGGTGATGAGTGGGTTTAACAGTTAGCAATGCAGAGATGACATGAAGTTAATTCAATAGCTCTGTCAGGAGTATAACCTTCACAAACCAAGAATCAGTGACCATGATAAGTGGTGGAAATGAAAGTGTAACACTTCCCTTTGAACTTGTAATTTGTTCATTTCCCCCTTACATCTACATCTACAGCTACCTTCTCCCCCATTCCATTAATTGTGTTCTCATTGCCCTCAATGTTTTTCTCTAGCTAAAACTTTAATTTAATTATGGGCTTCATGGTAATTCCAGAAATTCATGTTTTGCTTCCCTGTTTCCAGAGAAAACATCAAATCAACACATTAACAAACACTACACATTCACAAACACACTGGACAATATTGCCAAACTTTTCATGGTTTTTTTGCAATGCAAGCAGATTAGTCTACAGAAATTGTTAAGCTTTTGTAGGTACTAAGTTTTAGGCTGGAAACACACTATAATTATATCACATCTAAGGAGATGGTAATTACTGTAATTAGACTTTAGGTATACCAGTAATTCAAGTTTACAAATCAGCTTCTACTATATTGAACATACATTTGTCAGAAGACATGAAACTAAAACCTCTCTGAAGAGGCGAGGCTATCAAATTCACTTATACAAGTATCACAGCAAACTACAGCAGAGTCTGTAATTTTGTATCCTGAGGAAACTAGCACAAGGGGCAGATAACCAAAAAGAAGATAAATCAGGGGGCACAGGATTGGGTAGAATAGACTATCACCAATGTTCAGGTCAAGCAGGATAATAGCTTTTATTTTGTAAATGGATTGAATGATAGACACAAGCATATGGAAATTAAACTGCATCTTCCCGTACTTTAAAAATGGACGAGTCTACCTGCGTTTCCATAGACACTAGAGAAATTGTCTTGTCTTCCTCGTTCTTCCAAGAGCAGAGACCAACCTTAGGCAGTGTCCAGTCTTGAAATATTACCTTCATAAGTATATGTTGATGTCAGTTTTAGGATTTAAGCCCATTAGGTGTTGCTGTAGTTCTTAAATTAGCTGCATAAGTTTGTTTCCTGTCAAGATGGGAATGTAAATGTTTAAAATGGGTTCACAACCCTTTAATAACCAGACAGGTGAGAGAAGGATGAAATTCTGATGACAAGATAAATAATATTCTAGACATGACAGGCATACATTGCAAGAAAACAGCAAAGACTGGATTGTAAATATAGCATTTTATGTAAAACAAAAAACAAACCAAAAAAAACACATTTATGTTAAAAGGTTAATCCAGACAACATTAATACATTGGAAGCTTGTAACCCACTAATGTAACATTCATTGAGAAATGCTTCGATACCAATGAATTATTACCTTGACAAACAACTGTACAACAGCTGGCCAAGTTAGGATTTGTAAAGTAAACAATTTCTAAATTGATACATAGCTGTGAACATATTACAGTTCAAATTTGTGGGTGGGTGTGGGTGTGGGTGGTGTGTGTGTGTGGGGGGGGGGGGGTGCAGGCTTGTTATACCTGGCATTTCAACAAAAAATACATTAAAATGCTTAAACATTCAAATTATATGTGAAGTTCTGCTCTTACACTGTGGGGGAAGAGATAAAGAGTGTTGAAATATAAAAGAAAGTACACATCGAAATAATAGATGCCTTTGGCATTTTATTAATTTTCTTATTTATTTATGTTTTGGTCTGGTCATTCTAGGCTGGTTAATGTATGCAATTTCAGATTGCTTTAATCTATGGCCATGATTTAAAAGTAAAAGAGTTACCTTGAAGATGTTCATATTCTGGAGTTCAGTGACAAATCTTATAAATGGGTATAAGTGGTAGAAATAGTCTTTAGGTAGGGTTTTCATATTATTAAAGCATATAGCTTAAAATTGCATAGCTTAGTTTCTCTACAACCTGCTTACCTTTTTATGTTTGCAATCATTTAAGTGGTTCTTATTACACTGTCATATTAAGATATAAAGGCTAGTTAATAACCATAGTGTACTGGTAATTAGATACGTTTGTTACAGAAGTAACGATGTAGATTAACGATCTGGCTAATAAATGCAACTATTAAAACATATTATTAATGATGCAGTGTGTGCAAAACTCTAAAATGAGATATAATGTAGTAGTCCTACGTCTAGACGAATACATTTCCCTTTAACCCAAAGTGGGTAACCATTTTGGCCATTCAATAAACCACAATATGACCCTCCCCTATATGACACTGTTTAACTAGTATTTGTATGTGATATTTTATCGAGTGGTGTCTCATTGGCAATCTAGGACAGCTGATATAATGTAAAGTATGTATGGGGATTAAAATAATCTGAAACCAGCAACATAAGAACATGTTTTATACGGTACACTCTGTGAACTGCACACATGGGTTTGGGAAGCAATAGATACTTGGAATATTAAACCAGTCTGACTAGTTTTACCTAGTAAATTAACTCGCGTTTTGTAGTTAGAGATTTTTAAGAAGTACGTTTATAAAAACTGTTTTACAATTGTATTATGCATGTTTGTTAAACAATTACAAATTTGCAACACCTTATTTCAGTCGGTTACATTTGTAAACCATCGGCACTACAACACAGTCGCACAGCATTACCTGTAAGGTTTTACACCTGGGCTGTTTCCAGCGAACGTGATGATTTGATTTGGCAGGTTTAACCAATGTATCCACAACTCTCTTACGCATGCATAGCCTAATAATGTTTCCAAAACACGTTTTCTAGCAAAAACGTTTTCTTTCTTTTTTTTTCTGTTATCCATCAAGACAGACCGTGAAAATGAATGCCTCTGATAAAATGGGATCTTTGAAAATTTCTCCCGAGTCCCTGAAACAGCTTCTGGAGTTTTTTAACCTCTCGCGTCAGGACTTCATTGAAACATACAATTTGCAGCCTCTGGTCTACATCCCTGAACTGCCTCCCAGTGCTAAGACAGCATTTGTTGTTATTTATGTTATAATATTTGTCCTAGCTCTTGTCGGAAACATTCTGGTGGTCTACATTGTAGTCAGAAAGAGGACAGTGCGGACAGCTACCAACATCTTCATCTGTTCCCTGGCTGTGAGCGATCTTCTAATTACTTTCTTCTGCATACCTTTTACCTTACTACAAAACATTTCTTCAGAGTGGCTGGGAGGTAAGTGGTCTATAATGTTATATAGTTTGAAACGATTCGGTACTGGTTGACATTTTAAATGCTAAAAGAACGGCAGTGAAATTGGGAATAGATCATCGTGCACACCCGTTAAATATAGTATGTTGGTAATGTAACCCTTTAATTTAAACAAAACCTGCATTAAATGTGAAATACAAGATGCATACTGCTGGAGTGGTGTTTAGTTTCTATCCATAAGATCAACTTCATCTAAAATGTGGGGAAAGTATTTTTCCACCAATAAAATAAAACTAAAATAAATTAGCCTTTTATTTATTATAGGTTAAAGCAAAAACAAAAACAAAAAAATAAATAAATAAATAAATAAAAAGGAAATTGCAACTAATAGGATAATATAATTAACAGTGCATTAGAAAAAAAAAAATTGCTCAAATTATATGCGGTCATTAAATGCTGTGAATGTAACTTGTCATTTTAATAACACTTTGCTCTGTAAGGTGTCTTCTAATTCACTGCAAAGTGTCTCAACAGTTAAATATTGTTCTTCAATATAGTTTATACTTAGAGCTTTGCTGTGCATACAACAAACATGAATAGAGGAAACTGGAAAATGAAAATCTAATCCAAAAATACACTGAATTAATGCTCTCTTTGAACAAGAGATTCACTGAGCACTTAAATCAATAACATCCTTAGCAAAATAATAATAATAATCTCCACATTTATTCCCTTTATGTATGTTTTCCATAAATGCTTTCATTCAAAAAATACCAACATTTTCTACCAAACTTACTTGTTTAAATTTGTAACATTTTTATTTCTGCAATAGGCTTTGCCTATGAGATGCATTTTGGACACCACTGGTGAAATCCAAACAGTGATGTACAAATAGAGCTTGAGAAAGTAATCGAGTTAACCTCAAGGGAACAACGAAATCAATAAAGTGACATTTCCCACATCAACCTACAAATTCTAACATTAACCAAACTTGTGCCAATTTCGAAATGTGCTCCAACTACCTGACAAGCTGGATAATTAGATTTTTGGATCTCTGAGAATTTAAAGTGCACCAGAAATCATGTTGGTACAGGAAAGGTCAACCAAAGTAAGAATTAAATAAATGTGTGTATGTGGTTCAGCAGCTTGTCAGGGGTGTTTTGGACACCTCATTGCAAAAAAAAATATTATTGCACTCGTCTGATCCCAGGATTCTATGGTATGAGCTGTTGGAACATGCTAAAATAATGATATCTCCACAGTCTAGAAAAAATGGGCACTTGATTAAAGTTTATACAATCCTAAGTGGTATAGATAAAGTTAATGCCAGTCATTCATTCAAATTTAGCACAGCGAGTATAATGGGAGGGGGGATAAACGAAAGCGGAGTAAAAAATAAGTTTAGAATGGAAGGTAGGAAGATGTTTTTTTTTTTTTTTTTTTTTTTGTTAACACAGTGTTCTTTATGCATGGAATAGCCTATCAGGTGGTGCAGTAAGATCTAAAATCTAAAACACTTTAAATAATGTTTCTGTAATCTTTTGTTTCATTGTTAACACCCTGACAACTTTTTACACTAAAAACTTTAAAATCTGTTTCAAAGCTCTTTTCAAAATGGATGCAGTTGTAGCAACACACAGGGACGTGTAAAACTATATTTTTCAGAACCCCGCTACTTACTCTTTAAATTCCTTTAATAGGAGCAAATGGTGTGATAGGATGTGTACTTGGTGGGTCGAACAGCCTCTTCTCGTTCCTAAACTTTTCTTATGTTCTGATGTAATGGGCAGATTGTGTCTAGTCTCCAACTGGGGACTACAGAAATGATTGGCTAGCTGTCACATTATTAATCACTGGTTAGGGAGCCTCGCTAAACCTTATGTTATGTCATTAGGTGTTTTACCTAGTAGTTGAATCAGAATTGGACTAGAGCTTTATTACAGTACATTTGCACAGTGGTTTTGCTGTTTACTATGCTTTCGAAGTATTCCCTGTGCTTTATGTGGTTAACCAGGGTGTTTACCATGCTTACCATGATTTCACTTTTCTTTGCTATTAAAATGTCACAGCACATTTTTTATAAGGGTTTTGACAATGCAAGTTATAGTATAATATATTTTGAAATATTCTCATAACAGCAGTGGAACAGTCATTGATCTGTTACTGCCCTACATATGAGGATACATTTGAGACACCTCTGAAGGAAAAAACAAACAGTGATGCACATATTAGGACATGAAAAAGTTATAGTGGTAACCTCGTGGGAATAGTTAAATCAATAAAATGTCACTTCCCATATTCATCTTGAAATTCTAATATAACCAAGTTCATGGCAATTTCTGAGTGTCATCTATCTAAGTGACAAGCTGGAAATTGAAGATTGGAATCTTTATCTCGATAATCTAAACTAGACTACGATTTTGGCGCAGTTACACACCAGCTAAAGGACAAGGAAGGATAAAGAATAAAATAAAGGTGTAGATGGGACTATAGCTTGTCAGAGTGTACCTGCATATTGTTAACAGTTAAACGTATAGGTAGGATTGATAGCAGCTTGTCTCCAATCAGGGACTCCAGTAATTTCCCTGGTTGGCTAGCACTTTTTAATCATTGGTGAGGGACCCTTGTTAAACCCTATGCTCTCTTATTATGTTGTTTTACTGTCACCAGCGCAATAAATTTGCACAATCATTTTGTAGTTTACTATGGCATATATTTCCTCTGCTTTACCATGGTTAATCAGGTTTCTTACAGTGCTTTACCATGCTTACCTAGGATTCACTGATTATTGCAGTTACAAGTGCAGTCCAAAAGCTTACTATGTTAGTGGCATCTGTGTCTAACCTAGTTGGAGCAGAACCAAAGCCTTAAACAGTGAAAAGATGACAATAGTTAGGAGGGAATTTATGGTCTAGTCCGGCCATCCTTCTTTCATAAGAACTATAAGTAAAAGCTATCCTGCATGTTTGTTTGGTATACAAATCAGACTTCTGAAACATCTTTTCTACCACCAAGCTATGGCATTTCCCTCCTAACTCCATGGCTCTTCAATAGGATGTGTCTCCCCTCTCTAGAGCAGGGAAACTGAAAAAGTTGCTGTATCCCTGTGGCAAAGTGCCCGCCCCTGTGTGTATTTTGTGTTGTATGTTGAGTGTTAATGTTGGTGTATAGTCATTGGTACACGGGATATAAACGGGTCTGTAACACGAGTGTTTAAAATGTATATTTGTATTTAGGCACGAGGATTGTACAGCACTTCACGTGCAAGTAAAATGTAATAATATGCGAGCACGGGGAATTGCACTTTATTAATTCACGTGCAGTTGTACCGTGACTTCATATGAATGATTGATTAGCAAGCAAGTCTCTATACAGCTGCATAAAAGCAGCATGTTTTCACTCACTCTAGGTTGTGTGTTCAGTGAGTGGAGAACGGGTGTGGAGAGGAGAGAATTAAAAATGAGAAAACTAAATAAAGTAAAATATATAACCATTGTTTTCACTCACCGTGTTTGTTTGTTAGTCCACTGTTTGTTTAAATGTTAGTCCGTTTTGTTTGTCTGTTTATTTTGGCCTCACGTGCCTTGTGCTGTTTTTGTTACAACCTTTTTATTTACTGTCTGTTCATTTATTAAACACTGAGCGTAAAGGAAGTGCTCAGCTTCTCTTTGATTTTTTTCTGGTTCCTGTTTCTGGTCTGATGTCCCCCCCACTCCAGCTGTCTTTGTGACAATCCCACAGTCATGTTGCATGTTTCCTGGGAGAGTGTTTTCTAGTTTATTGTTTTTGCATACTACCAAATGAATACCTAATATTATTTTTTTAAACATTCTAACGTTTTCTAGGAGCACTCCACCTTTAATTCTTGAGAAAGTTTTGTACTAGTGGGAGGGGGGCAGGAGTGATTGAGATATTTGAAGCAGAGAACATGAGCTATATTATGTTGTTTTATGTGGATTGTACAATGGTTTTAATGCAACATAAAGGATGGATTGCTTGCATGTAAAGGCTATTTAGGTAAGGGTTGGCACTTTGTTCTGTCTCACCACCTCAGCACTTTTTTTTCAATCAATCATTGAATAATTATGAAGGCTTGATGCTGCTGTAGCTATACATAATGGATTTTTGTACCATTCAGAGCCTTGGTTACACTGGCAGCTTCATAACAGCGCATAGCATTATGTGTTTTTCGATTCAGTCATTTCAGCATTCTTTTCATTGATTTTAATTAAAGGTAACCCTGTATACAGTTTTGCATTTGTATTAAAAGATGTTTGTTAGCCTAGCCTAGCCACACTTTAAAGGAAATTTAACAATAACGCAATGCCAGCAACTACAAAAGAGATGCTGCAATAGACTACAGCGACGGCATTTTGGATTGCATAGTGGTCTTCCAATAAACAGACAGTAACTATTGACCCTTGATAGAGCGGTTATTATTTGAAGAGTGTTATTCTCTATTAATGTTTCTGCTTAGATCATTACTTATCAGGCTTAGTAGCAAATATAATTTCTGCTGAGGACATGTTTTGCACTGCTTAGTAATACCTTAATAATACTTGTCCCTTTGCACCTGCATGTGAGGGTCACTAGAGATAACAATTACATTTTATGGATTGCACGTGTCTCGGCAATATAGTCAGAATGTAATTGCACTCTACAGTATACAGTCGCTGTGTATAAATCAAGGGATGTGTGGTATACCTACTGATATACTGAATGTACTTTACACATCAGATTTGGGCATGAATTCAACTAAAATGGTAAATTACAGACATTCATGTGTATATCTCCATATTGAATATGTTATAACAGTGTATCTTGTTATAAAGAAGACTACTATAATAAATAAAAAATTTACACAGGAATATTGAACCTTCAGACTGTAATGCAAATAGAATGCTGTAACATGGTAAAATTACATTGTTCTAATACAATCTTTGTATTAAAATCTAAGAGAACTCAATAGAAACAGAAACAGTAGCTGCTGAAGAGTTCTTTATGCAGGTGATTCCCTAGTGCTGTAAAATGTGCCAAACAATTCCAACTGTAGCTTCTGCTGGTGGGGTACAGCTTGATTGATGACTAAGTGGCATATGAGGAATATGTGCAACAGGTTAAAAAAAGATTATATTGCCACAATACAAATTACTTTGTACACTAACTTTGATTTGCTGTTTTGTTTTCAGGTGTCTATGTATGCAAGATGGTCCCTTTTGTGCAGAGTACAGCCATAGTGACTGGTATCCTTACCATGACTTGCATTGCTGTGGAACGATATCAAGGCATAGTCTATCCACTGAAAATGAAAAGGCAGTACACATCAAAAAGAGTGTACAAAATTCTAGGTATGTTTTATATATGTAAGTGTATAAGATCTAGCGCTAAATCACTTTTTTTCATTCAAATCCAACGACAGAATATCCAGGCACACTGTTATGCTGCTTTTCTTAGCAAATGTATTGGTTGTTCTAGAGAAAGTCTTTCCACAAAGTCAGTTTGCTTAAACAAGCTTTCTTTTCCATGCATAAACCCATAAAACAAATAAGCTGGTGTATAAACTGAAAACGTAATGGGTCTCGGTCATCGGTCAGATTTAAATCAGCAACCAAATGTGGAGCAAAACTCATTTTCTTAAAAAATTGATTCATCTGCTAGAAGCAACCAAATATTTATAGGTGATGTCATCAGAATCTTTAAGTATACTGCAAAACATGACATGTTTCACTAATTATGTTTTTTTAAAAATCCACAAAAATAGCATAATTACAGGCACTTCCTGTTTTACAATATAGATCTTCCTTTGGTGATCCCTTGATGCATATCATGTAGCAATTATAAAGCCTACAATCTTAACCAATAATCAGGATCCTTTTTCTAAAAAAAAAAGTATGGTCCTTTGTATTTAATTAAAGAATAATTAACAAGCTTCTTTTTTTTTTAGATTTAATCATGATCTACTTCTATATTCCCTCTATTCTCAGGAGTGGTCTGGGTTGTTGCTGTAATATTAGGATCCCCAATGTTGTATGTACAGCAGCTAGAGGTAAGATACTTCCAGAATAGGGCTGCTTAACTCATCACATAGTACACTAAATTAATTTATCTCACATGTTCAATTTCGCGGGGTGCTTATTTCTGTGTGGTGTCTGTTTTACTGTAATTGCACACCCTGGTCTGGATTATGAGCTGGCAAGTCACTGTACTAAACAAACACAACACTGTTATCATCATTTTAACAAATGCTTTGCAGCTGCAGTTCTTATTTGCGCTTTAGCCTTAAATATGTCACTCTGGGTGTTCCTGCAGAAATTCACAAAAACAGGGTGTAGATGAAGGATCAAATATATTATAATGAGCTGTACTAACACTGCGCGCAATTGCTACACTTACAATTGCATCAATTTGTTAAGAACTTTTGAAAGCATGTTTTAAACGTAATTGTTGCTGGCATTTCCCAGTCTGCTTTTTCTTGTGTGTTGCCAGTTGTACTCAATGTATTTTTGAGATTTTACTACTGTACTGTATACTGTGTAGACCTACTGTACAGATTTATATTTTTACATAATGTAATGTGTAGCCTACCCAAAACACATTAGTGTTATTACAGCGCAATCATTTATATTTAACATACACTGAGAACCGTAAAAGTGTGTGTGATTTTATTATATTGTTTTTAATTCTCCTATTATGTTTAGATTTTAGGTACATCTGTTATGTTTTGGGTCATATCAACCTGATGCAATTTCAAACTAATTTAAACAGCCTTAGATTGATTAAATCTTTTTATTTGCAAAGGTTTTACAGTTTTATGCTCTTTTAGTCCAGGAGCTGTGAAAAAACTTATTTGACTGCCAACCTGGGAGCTCCTCATTTTGGAATGTCTTTACCAATGAGATGCTGTTGCAGTACTGACTGAGAAAATTAGCCTCTGCCAATATATGTATATATTGTTTGTTTTTTGTTTTATAAATATCTCCAGACAGGTGCAGCTATTTCCAGAAATAATACAAATATAATAATAATAAATTAAAGAAGTTTGTTTTATACTTGCACACAAATCTACATAGATAAATGCCTGGGGTCACAGTGACCCGAAACATCTTATTTGTACACATGACCTGTTCTAAATAAAATAAACATCTCAAAGGTTCTGTTTTGTGTGTATAAGTTTATGACCCCAACTTAAGAAAAGTCATAAAATATTATACAGAAAATGAAAAGAAAAATAGCATGTAAGCTAATTGGAAACTAGAGTCGGATCAATATTATATATATATATATATATATATATATATATATATATATATATATATATATATATATATATATATAATATTTAGAAATAGTTTGTCCAGGTAAATTAATGGACCAATCCACTTGTACAAATGGGTGATTGTTTACCAAAAAAAGCAAATGGTATCTTCTGCAATTCACCCCTGATATTCACTTAACTGATACCATTTGCAACCAACCTAAACAGTTTGTGAACAAGCTTATGAATGAAATGATTGGGAACAAGGAGGATTCAATGTGTGTTAATTGCGCATTATAGGGAAACTGTGAACAAGGTAGAGATACATGTTGTACATTAGCAGTATTCCACTGTTTTGTTGCCCAAAGAACTACATTGTTCAGTAGTTTCATATTAAGAGATCAAAATTGATTTGTCTGATTCTGCATCATTAGGTGGTTTCTTTTGTTAAAATACAACTTTCTAAAGCTGCTGTGAGGAGTGCTAATTATTAACTATACAATGATATCCAGGGTAAGCATCTACGTGCTATTGAATAGAAAAGTTTAATCATAAATGACATTGAAAAAGCTTGAGTATGTGACTTGAGAGATGAACTCATCTATGTTAAAATTCCTTTCAGTGAAAATGTGCCTTTGCAATCAATGTATTGACATCCCCCATCAAGTACACCTTATTTTTTTAAACCATTACAGAGTGAACATGATTTTTCCTCAGTTGCTTCTTTCCAGAGTGCAAGACTGAGATACTTGTTTCTATAGTTAATATGGTGTACTTTTTCCCGAAATTTCACATATATGTACAGTGCACGCTCGCCAATGCAAATCAGTAGGACCAGATTTGTTCGGCATACTGATCGTAATTTGTACCACACTAAAAAAAGTTTTGTTCTATCTTTTATGTTTTTTTTTATATAGTTATATTTTTGGTCAAAAATAGGTAATAGCCTTTTGAATAACAAATACAGAGACAGCTATACATATTTGACAGACTCCAAACATGGAAGTTTGGTTTCTACAGCTGCCATCAGCATGTTTTTTGTTATGATGGCCTGTGTTAGAATTATAGGTCAGTTTGGACTAAAGAGATCAGATTAGTGAGAGTCCATTGTATTTGTTTATGTTTTATTTAGTTATTTCAACTTATTATTAATAAGTTGAAACTGAGTCAAATTTCATAAGTCACTGTGCATACTCGCACCAATTTTGAAATAATTTGTTGTTGTAGGTGAAATATGATTTCCTGTATGACCACCACCATGTGTGCTGTCAGGAACGTTGGCGCACCCCTGCCCACCGCCAGGTTTATGCCACCTTCATCCTTGTGGCTCTGTTTCTCCTACCGCTGACCGCCATGCTGATTCTCTACACCAGAATATCCTTTGAGCTTTGGATCCGGAAGCGTGTTGGGGACTCCTCTGTATTCAACACAATGAACCACAGGGAAGTCAACAAGATTACAAGGTAGAAATAACTCTACAAATACACACAACGGTGCCCTTCAATAAGCATTGTTAATGTAATTGTTTACGAACCTTCTGAGTGGTTCTTAGTGCGCTTATTCAATACAGTGTTTATTTATCTTTTGAGAAGTTTTGTACCTGCTCTTCAATTCCAGTTGTCTTTTTAGTATTTTTGTCATACTGTCTTTATACAGCAGAACTATCAGTCAGTGACACTGATCTGTAACTTTGGAGCAAGCTACTTTTTTTTTCTTTACTGGCATTCACTTGTGTACAGTAGTTGGAAATTAAGTAGAGATATACTTAGTACAGAGAGAAGGAGACACAACTTTATACAAAGAGTGGTGAGGTTATAGAATGGGTTACTTAGTAATGCTGTTGAGGCAGGAATCACTTCGATCTTTTACCCAATCAGCTACCGGACGAACTTAGATTGGCTAAATGGCCTCCCATTGTTTGTAAGTGTTCTTCTGTAATAAAGACACTTTTTTTCTGATCTAGGCTATAAATCATATATGTATGGCATGCAACTAGAACTTAACCGTTCTTTAACTCATGCCTTAAGGCACAGTATTAGTAATTGCATGACAAGCCATGCAGCTGTTTACTCGTTCGGTTTGTTTTTGTTTGTTTTTACAGGAAGAAGAAGCGTGCTGTTAAGATGATGATAACAGTTGTTTTGCTTTTTACTGTATGCTGGGCTCCATTTCACATTGTGCACATGCTCTTTGAATACAGTGAGTTGCTCTGCTTATTACCCTGTATTTTTCCATAACCGTAAATGAAGTACAGTAAGCAGTTCATGTTTTGAACACTGATAATTAATCTGTTGCTTGTGAAAGGTATATATTTTAAAGCACTTATTTTGTCGAAATAAAGTTTAAGAAAAGGTTTGTTATAATATAAAATAAATTATTTACTTTAAAAGTAACACTGCACTCTCTCATTAAATAATAATAATAATAATAATAATAATATAATAATAATAATAATAACACCTTACAAAAATGTAATTGCTGGTGAATATTATAAAGTTAGTTATAATTTAATTTTGTAATGTTTTTAATATCAAAACCTTACATAGACATGTCAATTTTCTTGTGTAATATTGAAAGAGGACAAGCTTTTACAACAATCTTCAAATCTCAGTCCAAATGTATTCAGTCTTTAAGTACCAAGTACCGAAGTACCAAGGTTAAAGCCAAGTTTCAAGTACAATGCACATAGTCAAAAATCAATTGACTCCACAATGTATAGGCCCCATTGACACGCATGGTTTACTGTATATTAGTTTAATAATACTGTACATAATAATAATACTTCGGTGAGGCCCATTCAACTAACATCAGTATTATCATGACTTTCTTACAGATGATTTTGAAAATGAGTATGATGAGATCACAGTCAGCATGATTCTTGCCATTGTGCAGGCAATAGGATTCTCCAATTCCTTCAATAACCCTATTGTCTACGCCTTCATGAATGAGAACTTCAAGAAAAACTGCATGGCTACCTTTTCCCATTGGATCTGGAGGCCAAACCAGAGAAACCAGGGAATCAGCATGGAGACGCCAAAGCTAAATGTGCCTCCTTCTAACCCTGTGAGACGGGAGGCTTTCCAAGCACATAGCCCGACACAGAGGGTTGAGTTTAAACTTTCTGAGAATGTTGCATTGGTACCGTCCAATGAAGAAAAATCATCTGTATTTGCGGAAGAGAGAACATTTTCAGTCCAGCATGAGTTACCAACTAACATCCTTAGTCACAAGCAGAATGAATGAAATGATTTCTGTCTCTTCAGGACAGAACTGTGTTATCACTTGAGTTTTACTTTTTTTGCGTATGATTGCATGCATAAACACTTTTTATTCTTGAAACCCAATGATTAAAAAGAACTATGCTGCACATCACCTTATAATATAACGTCTTGATCAATATTGTGCTGTGGTGTGTTTCAGTAAGTATTTTGAATTTGATATGTTTCAGGAAGTATGTTGAATCTTTATGGACAGCTTATCTACAGTACAATCAGTCTATTTCATTGTGGAATAAGACCCTATTGACACATCTTGTGTACCTTAGTCTATCCATTTGCATGTTCATTAAGAGGGCATTTTGTAAAGGAATCCATTAATTCATTAGAACAATTTCACCTGTTGTTTCTTTTGGATAAATATTGTAATATATGGTATTTAATGTAAAATTATTTTCTGTACAAGGTGTATAATTGTGACACAATAATAATAAAATAATTTTGGTTAAAACATCATAGTTGTCTTTGGCTTGTTCACAGTTTACCCTAAACTGACAAATGGATCTTGAGTCTCACATAGATCCCTTAAATGTGTGGATTATTTTGATAGTTATCTTAACAGCTTGCAATTGCTTGTGGCAGTATTCCTTAAAATGCAGATTATCTCCATTCCTTAACTGCAGATTCAAAGTAATTTGTAATTAAGTGGAATAATTGGTGTTATTTAAAACATCACCTTTCAAGTAATCCAAATATCTTTAATCTGTTTCTAGGTTTTTAAACCATTTTTAAGAGCGATCTTATTATTATATATCATTAATACAGCTCCTGGTACAAACCATTTACTCTAAATCTTTAATTCTTCAGATCCTGTTATCCTGTATCGTTTCCTTACACATCACAGATGCTCCTATGGAAAGCATTGCACAGCTGTTGCCAAATGACAGATTCTATTAAAGTTAGACTAGGAGAGCAGAAGCAACAAATAATTAACTTTTCTTTTGTATTAAAATCCTGGACCTGAAATCAATGTAAGTGTTTTCCTAGCGTAATGAAACTCCTCACATACAATCAAAATGGTCTATATCAAACAATTCCAGAACATCTTCTTTGTTATATTAAGTGACTCACTCATGCAACTGATCCCTGATTGATTCTGGTACTGAAGGCTAGATTTTGTAAACCACTTTTCTGGTTTTGATTGAACTATGAAAGGACTTTTGCCCAACATATTTTAGTAATAAGAGTCTTCATCTTTAAATAAAGTAAAAAAAATAACTACATTTGGAACTCAATGAATGATCCATGTACTATGTGACTTGAGCCAATGTTTAGACCGCCTTGAATATAAGATGTTCTATACCTAAATGCTATTCATATTCTTGACGTATGTGCTAATGGTACTGACCTTGTGTTACTAATGTTATATGTGAATCAGTATAAGACACATCATTTCTGATCCAATGTATATTATATTATCAGCTCTTCACTGCATTGTACACTTCTTAACACATCAGTTTTAATAACATTCTGCTCAGGCAGAATTAAATATATTAATGGAAACAGGAAGCCTGTATGTATTAATCCTGAGATTTTTTCATTGTTAATTATCATGTTTATTATTATGTGATGACACATCCGTGGGTTTAATCAAGCACTTTTCTTAAACTGAAGCGAGCATATGCATATGATATTTGTGTATCATTTCCTTCCCATTTTGTACTGAAAAAAAAAAAGAATTAGTATGCAGGCTTTGCAAAATCGAGAGTGTGGTGCGAGACCAGTAAACTCCTTCAGATTTGATATTGATCCCTATATTGTGGCAGAGCAGAGGCTCTGCACACGTGTGTGTGTGTGTGTGTGTGTGTTTTGTGGCTATCAGCCATCTTGTTTAAGGTGTGGAGGAACAGCCTGGGGTCAAGATTGCCACCTTTGCACAGCCACACAATGTAAAATGGTTAATTGTATACAAGTAACAAAAATATGTTTCTTAGGCATGGCCAAACAGCGTGGAGAGAACAGTGAGAGTTAAAAGGGGCCATGGTAGTTGTGCAGTTTTGTTTAAACCTTTTGTTTTGTTAATAATAGAAGTGCACCAAACTGCTGAATAGCAGTTTTACAGTTCTGTTGCTTACCAGCCATGACCGGTGTGGTGAACTTTAAATATTATTATATATATATTATATATATATATATATATATATATATATATATATATATATATCCATCTCTCTCCATGAGAAAGCAACTGTAGCAGTACCTCAAGACATTTTGTCATGATCAAACCTTTGGGCTTGCTACCTTGATTCCTGGTTAAACAGGTAAGCTGAGCAGACCCATGTTAGATATTCCATATTGCAGTGTTAACTGACCCACTAGGTCAGACAAGAAAGCTACTATCAAAGACAGTTTAGTAAAGGCAGAGGGAGGGCATCCAAAGAAATAATTCACTTTTGTTACATTTCAAACAAATCAATTCTGCAGTTCAGTTGTTGTATACTGTGAATATATCCACCACTGTGTCACTGATCTCAGCTAATTTAAAAAGTGACTGTAGTATTTTAATGAGAATGTCCAGATTGGGTAAAGAAACGTGGACAAAAGAGAAATAGATGTCTGAAAAGAACACACATTAAATCCATCTTGTTTACCTCAAAGTCCACAAAAAATATTTCATGAACACATGAAATGTTTGCATAAACCTTCTGCAAATCAATGAGTACCTACCATTGCACATTTCTCCTTGAACAGGAGTTTTACCCAAAGAGAAATGTAAACATATTTGAAAATGGTAAGCACATTCTGAGGGGTTGATCAAAAAAAAAAGAAAAAAAGATTAAACGGTAATCATTTTTTTGTTTTAAACTATAGGAAGGATTTGTACAATTATGCGCACATCCCTCTCAATGAACTGTTGCTACTTCTTCAAAATGACTAAGGACTCTTAGACAGATTTTTTTCCATAGTTTGTAACTAACCAGCCATGATAACACTAATGAACAACATACAACCTTATTTTATGGGGCTGTTTAATTACAGTAGATATAATGGACGCTAATAGGTAACATCATTCCAGTCTGCTCACAGAGCACAAATAAAATATTTAAACCAACACAAACAATAACAAATATAAGTCAGGCTGGGCGATCGCCTTCACTGTTCCTATATCTTTTTAAATTTCTGCTCGCTGCTCTCCTCTGTGGACCCCACCCAGAGTGCAGAGAGCTGCAGGTATTTATGCAGGTGATCATCTCTCGATTAGCAATAAATTAATCACTTAATTAATTTGGGAGATGGACACCTTCTGCACAGGATTTTAATGTGGATGGGGCTTCACATCCACGCTGCAAAACAATACAAAAACAATAACAAAAACACATGACGCTTCACCGTCTCATATATATATATATATATATATATATATATATATATATATATATATATATATATATACACACACACACACACATACACACAAATAAAACTAACACAAACCACAGTACAGGGGCAGAGGGGGAAACCCCGTTCTCAAATAAATACTGAGCAGGGTTGCTCGCCCTGTTACACCATGATTGAACTTGATCCAGAAAATCGTACAGTTGTGTATCTAATATGAAGTGCTTAGTCTTCACCACCCGCAAAACCAAAAGGTAATACAAGTGTAATATGTCGGACATATTACTTGACTGGTAACAGGGAAGGAGGGTATTGTTAAATGTTACCTTAAGACTTCCCTTAAAAAGACAACTTTGCAAATGGCTTATAAAATATGAGCAATTAAAAAGCTGTAATGACCAGTTGCATTTCAGAGAGGCTTAAGAAGTGGGATAAGCTGTAATGAGCTGGGAATCTGGTTTATTACAGGTACATTTCTTCTACAAAAAACAGTCAGTATGCAGTAGTTTGTCCACCTTCACATTAATGTTTTTCTGCAGTAGGTAATCCTGTGTTTCATAATCAGCCCACAGATAGTCATTACTCACTTCAAATGTGTGCAGTAATGGTAGGAGACAATAGTGCTGATTATGGGCTGGGTTGGGAGAATAGAAGCATATGGTATAATTCTGTCTCCAATATGTAATATTCAGCGTTCGATCAACAAAAAAATCTTAAACTGCAATTTAGCACAAGGGATTTTTCTCAGTCCTAAAATTAACAAACCTTATTTTTCACAAACCTCATTTCACTATATTTTTTGTTATAGTAACATTCATAAGTGGGTCATTAAACCCCAGCTTAATTAATATAGTGGTAAAGAGCAGCATTACTTCGATCCTCCACTGTTTAGATCATTAAATTGGCCTCCCTTGTGCATTAAATGACAGCTCAAAGGGATCAAACAAGACTACTAATGCTGCATTTGTGAAGGTCTTAGTTTTTAAGTGGTGACTTATGCACTATTGAGTAGAGTGATAAAACTTGACATTAACTGACACTTTATACAGTCATACATGACATTAGAGGGAGCAGTTTGAAGCAGAATCCATTATAAACTGAAACACAGAAATAGTCCACTCATAAACTAGATGTGTAATAAAACAAAAGACTAAAAAACATACAGCTTTCTTTTACCCTGGGAAGGGAAACTGTGAATGCTTGAATCCTTCAGCAGGGTCCATTTCCAATCAACCTCCTCAATGCAGACTACAGCTATCATCCAAGGACCTTTCAATTGTTATCCAACCCACCCAGCACTGCAGATAATCCAAGCCTGCCTTACTATTTAATTATATTGTTTCATGCTCTCCTTTTAACAAGATCAGACGTAACCTTCCTTGAACCATAATCCCACAGGGTATTATGGGAGTAAGGCATATTTGTTACAACTGAAAGCCGGAATTCCATCAATTTTAAAAACAGCTCCAACTCTACCAAATATCTGTTGATGTAGTCTCATGTGAAGTGATCACGTGACAGTTCAGAAGGGCAGCACTGTTTTGTTAGGACAGAATTGTGAGGACACAATATTCCTTAGCACACAACCTTTAACAGAAAATTATACAGTGGCAGCGAGGTTTCTGGTGGACCCCAAGATAGATTCACAGGGGGAGACAAGGCACCCCAATGAACAGAGTTAACAAACCCTGAAAGTCACAATCTTCAGCACCAGCACTCATTTACATTTCGTTCTCATCTACTCAATAACATAAGAAATAGTATTTAAAAATAAATAAATAATGCAAGTTACCGAGGCTAGGATCATTGAGAAGCACAGTAGTATCTGGTGCATGACCTAGCTTTCTGCTTGATAGGGTTTATTTTTATTGTACCATGGAACGTTGATGCAAAGGTTGTCTTAATTCAAGTGAATTCTAGTTTAATTATAAAAAACATTCTGCATGCTAGCAATACACAGCAGGTTACAGAGTGATAAAATCCAGGGATTTACTTTTAGGTTAAGGTTTGCCAAGATACACAGTCAAAACAATGACATTCTATTGGTTGGATAAAAAGTTACAGTGGAAGTGCATGAGCAAAGTGTGCTCAAATATAAAAGTGCCTTATCAAACAAGAACAAAAGGGATTTGTTTACCACCTCAGCAAGTATAAAATGCGTAGTTATATCTATCTATCTATCTATAAAAAATAAACCAAACTTTATTGAACACATTTATCCTATTCCCCAAGGATGTGTTGACAAAGTCTTTGTTACTGAAGATCCCACAGTTTCACAAAACCATATTATCAACATGTACTTAAGCACAGTTACTATACTGTAGTTACATAAAGTGACATAACAAATATACTTTTTTTATGTGTAGTCACCGACTTCTATATGATCCATGTACATAAAGGTATGGATTTTTGCTACCCTTCAACAGGAACTGGCAACAAAAAGTCTTCTGGAAAGTAATTCTTTCAACCATACATATGTTTTTTTTTTTTTTTTTTTTTGGGGGGGGGGGGGGGGGGGCAAGAATACAGATACAACTCATTCTACCAGCTAAATAAAACAAACAAACAATGACTGTCTTTTTCGGTACTGCTACGTGGAGAGAGGGATGTGGAAATCACTGTTATCAAAAAGCAGAGGTCTCTGGAGGGTTTGGATTCTTGTCAGCTTTGTGCAGAAGTTTGAAAAGCCCTGTTCCAATGTTCATTGGGATCCCCATTATTATGCACTCTGAAACACCTGGGGTAAAAAAATAAACAGACAACTTAGTTGAGAACATTTTCAAATGCAATTGACTATTGAAGAGACACCACTGATGGAAATAAATGCGAGATCAATAAATTACATCAAAGTTAATCAAAAATAGACTATAGCACCTAAATTAAATGGATTCACACATGCTTCAACCCCAAGTAATAAATACAGTGTTTACATTGCCAGTGGCAATAATCTATACTCACACTGTCTACTATGACAATTTATCACCAACAATTCATCACAAACAATTTATCACCAGCGACAATTCATCACGGAGGGTATCATATCACAGCTGTTTAAAATGCTACAGGTGAAAATGACTGGTGCAGCACTTGTAACCCTAACCGGTGAGTTATTGTCCGTGATGAATTGTCGCTGGAGATTAATTGCTGGTGATAAATTGTTGGTGATGAATTGTTGGTGATGAAAAGTGTGTGACAAATTGATGGGATACCATGTACATTATTAAAATACTCATATTAGAGCTCTTTCAAACAGGTAGATTTGCTCTATAAAAATGATCTTATTGAATAAGGTGAGTTTTCTATTTAATCTATCAAATCACCAACACTATACTGCTTTACCCCCAACATAGAGATGACAGAACTGCTAACATGCTCCATTTGTTAATTATCAATTCCTTACTACTCCTTTTTCTTTATCAATTGTGCAGAAAGCTACAATTTAAGTTATTTTTAACATATTATTTCTCTTAAAAACCTTTTTAAACAAAAAAAAAAAAAACACAAACCGAGTCATTTTGTCCAAAGTATGCAGCATCAAACAGATAGTCATCAGTTTACTCAAAAGAAGCCAGCATCAAAACACTCTCCTTCATTTTTGCCAGACCAAATCTTGTGCTTCCTAAAATTTCACCCTGGATTGTTGGAGACAAAATTTCTATTTTGAGTGATCTATAATGTTCAAAGAACTGCTCTCGTATCACACGGATACATTCACACATTCAACCTCTGGGGGAAGAAAAACAAACAAACAAACTCCCAGCCACCTCTACAGGCAATGTATTCTGATAGATCTTGTAACCACCAGAACTTGGGAATATAAAAAGTGAGGGTAAATTTTCTTTTTTTTTTTTAGTGACACAACTATTAATAAAAGGCCAAAATAGTTCAACAGATTGGGGTAGCATGTCTTCTATCGATACTCGTTCTGTGGTTTACCATTGTGTATTGAATCTCATTGATGATAGTTGACCTAGCAGCTTCAATACCTAGAGTTTTCTCAACCTGCAGAACACAAACATATAATATTTTAAATATAATAAATATAATCCAAATTCCTATCTTACTGCAATAAAAAAAAGAAAACTACATTACCTCAAATGTATTGTTGGAAGTCATTCTTGACCCATTGACTCCATGTGTTGCCATGACACTTCGTAGGTTATCTCCCTCTACCAAAAGCTTATACTTCTCCTTTCCACTCTTTTCATCAATGTCAATGACTGCCCTTGAAACTTCTGGAATACCTTGCACCACAATCTGCAAGGACAGATTTGCTTTTGTAAAGGGTGCGTTTTATGAATCTTTAGGAGAAATAAACTTACATGGGAGCCACAATATTTTTTCCACTCTAACATTTATAAGGAAACAATTGAAGTGTGCAGGATCCATCCTGGGAGTGGTTCAAATGCTGTAAGCTCCACATTTGACTTATAACCCACAAGGAGAGCTGCAATGGCCTGCAGAGTTTAGGGGGGGGGGGGGGACATTGTCAGTGACCCCTGCTGGTCAGACGTCCGATTTGTGTTTAGGGTTTAGCAGCTTGGCAAAGTTTGACAAGTGAAAAGAGGTGGTTAAATTGTTAGAGAATTAATCTTCAGTCCTTCCGACTGGAAAGAGGATTGCAGCTGTGAGGTAACATTCGAATTGGCATTTCAAATTGGGAAGAAAAATTAGGGATTAAGCCTTTGTTGTCCAGTGTCTAATATATTCGACATTGAGAAAACAGGCATTAAATAAGTATGGGAACATGCAAGAGTTAATTTTAATGGCTTCTCCAATATTTTCAGTGATGTTTTCTTGTTTTTTCCTACTTAAACTCTTAGCACTCATGTTTTCGTTCAAATAAGCCATACTGGCTCTTGACAAACTTTATTTCCAGATATGCACACACCTGTATGCAGGAAATAATGTATTTAGAGACTGGAACATTTCAAGACGAAGAGACTTATTCAAACAGACAAGTCCACTGGTGTGCTCAAATATCTCTGCAGGATTCTAGCAGTTTGAATACAAAGCCTTCAGGTTTTTATATCCTTTGTTATTAAAACCATTTCAGCTTTACCTTTGGCAGTAGTTCTTTCAAGGTCTGCAAAACATAATTCATGGAACTCTTGCTGTTCTGCCGTGGTGAGACACAGACAACAACCTCTCCGTGGACTGCAATGTCTCCAGGCTTTACCCGTAGCTTTGACACTCAGATAGAGTATCTGACAGTTTCTGCATTAACCTGTGTAAACATATGAACCAATTGTTAGACAGTTTCATGATGAATACATAATTTATCTTTATTAAGATGGCACAGGGAGCATATTAAAATTAGATTAGCATGTTGATCCACTCACCGGTCCCTGACAGATGCTTGCAGTTCAGATTCATATTCAAACCACATGCTGAATTATAGAATCTAGCAATTCAGAGCCTTATTCCAGCCAGGGAATTTGAACCAATGGTGTCCAATTTGGAATGGGTGTACAACAATTCGTCCCCAAATATTATCAAATAATAATAACCACTATTTCACAAATCTTGCCCCCTCCCAGATGTTTAAGTAGTGCAAATTTGATCCAGTTTATTTATACTCTACATTAAAAAATATAAATGATTTTAATTTTAAATGAACAGAGCAAATTACCAGTGTATATAAATCAGAATGTTCCATAGGCCCACATTATCCTAAATGAAGTAAAGCGATCTGTATATGGATTTGTGAATATCCTTCAAATATATCTGTATATATTTTAATTTACAGCTTAGCAAAAATCACCTATCATATACCACATTACACAAATATATTCTATGATCATATGTGGTATAAGGAGATCTGATTCTACGTTTAAAATTGCAATACTTTCAAACGCAACGTGCAATATGCATTATAACTCCCTTTGAGTCTTCAGCGTATATAAATTGCTAATTTATATGGACACTTCAATGACTGTTGCTGGGTTATTCCTCTGAAACACCCATGCTAAATATGAACAAAGTAAATAATAATTTTGTTCAAATTTTTACACAAGTAGCTATGACATGCGTTATGAAATGAGTTGGAGAGAACACTAGCAATCGAAACATAGTAGTTCTGTTTTTTTTTTTTTTAAATAGTAACATGTGCTTTCACGAAAGGGGTTAGAATGTGTGTGTAAAGCAGCATTCCACTTTTTTTCTTGAATCGAGTGTCCAAATTGAAACATTCCGCACAATGAATTTATGGCCCCCCCAATAAATTCAAATGCAGCTTGCTTTATTGGTTTTATTGTGATTTTTTTTTTTAAATTAATAATAATAATTATTGTTGTTGATAATTTAATATAAATATTATTATTATTAATATTATTATTAATTGATTAATGTCTAGAATAGGTAGGATATATCCAAAGTAAAAAATTTCATTTTTTGATTAGTGAAGGTATATAGCTTTTTTTATTATTTTTTTTTTTTTTTACTTTTTTATATAATTAACACGATAGGCTCGCTGTATTTCTTTTTAGTTGTTTTATAAATGAGTACGAAACCACCTTGGTGCCCTTGGGTTGGATTTTTGTTTTGCCTCTTTGCCCCTTAGAACTGCCTTGGTCCCCCTGGATTTTCATGCCCTCCGAAGGCAATATTGCCTTGCCCTTCATGAACTTAAATTCATGCCCTGGTACTGGATTGCAATGACTTGAAAGAGCAAAAAGCTAATATTAACAGTGATACCTCTAGTTTTAACATACCTCCAACCTCAGAAGTCTTATTCTTTCCAAAGATAACTTCACCAGAATAAAACAGTCATCTGGAAGGAAGACTTCTTCAACGTATTCTGAAATCTGAGAAAATAGGGAGACAACAAAATCACATTGTATTTTGCATAATCCAAACAATCTTACCAATAAACAGTAAGAATACAGAGAGAGAGAGAGAGAGAGAGAGAGCGTTACATTCTCCACATGAAACTGAATTAACTAGTTACATAACTTTGAGTAATTGAAAGTTAGATTGCCTTGAGCTATTTACTCAAAGAGCTTTTAAAGTAAACTTGTTATCTGTAGAAAGTATGCAGTACCTAGATAAATCTGATTAAAGATCTCCAATACTCTGTGCACACAAAGCACCAACTGCAGACCCAGGCTCCATCTGGGCTCTGCACAAGGATAGACAACACATCAGCAAAAACACAAACGGAAAGATTTGTCAATTTAAATAGACCTAATACAGATTCCTATTATTTAAGACACTGCATCATCTGTTTTGCTTAGCTGCATACTCCTGGACAGAAGCTATTATACTTTAAAAACACACAACCCACACTGCACATTTAAAGAATAAATCATAGATAAAAATCCTTCAGCAAGTTTCAGCATAATTGGACATGGAGCCCTATGGATTAATGCAAAAATGTCACCGACATAGACAGCCAGTATATATTATCCATAAATGCCCGGATTTGGATTCAGTCAAATCTAAAATTTATGCTAAAGAGTGGAATTACAGATGTAGTGCAACATATAAATATGTATGGCTGGCATCCCTGTTGCCGGGGATGTGCCTCTCTCTCTCCTTGGGTAGGGGGAATAAAAGCATACAGGACAGTATTTTATTACCTCATGTATTTGTTTCTGCAAGTGTCCAAGAACTTCTCCAGTTGGGTTGGTGTGATCCTGTCCAGCTGATAAAGAACTTTTGGCTACATAAATAAGAAATCAATCTGGTAATATGAAAGTGTACTTATATCTCTGTAAATTAAACCTCTTTGAAAAATATTCCGATTAAGGCAAGCAAACTCCAACATTTTAGAAACGTTACCTCTGTAGTTCCATTGTCATTCATGTAATATTTGTCTCTGGTCTTCCTGATCTTTTCTGAAACACTCTTGATGAATTTTTTGATTTCCTTGGAACAAAACAAAACAAAAACTAACAATCAAATGTGGACTTTTTTTTCACAGTCATTCTCATTAGCAGAACAACTTCTGTAATAAGGACATTTATGATACAGAACATGCTGCAGTGTTTAAACCAAACACACAGCAACAGTAAGATTTTTTTTTCTGTAAACCAAAAGGCCTGTTCAGTAACACTTTAAAAAAAAAAAAAAAAAAAACAAAGTTAAAAAAACGGCCAAGTTTGGGCTTAAATACAGGACTTAAAAGATCAAACACTTCAGTGACCAAAAGCGTGTTCAAATATCATTCCATGAGTAATAAGCCATTACTAATCGGTTTACAGTGTACACCAGCCAAAAACTAGTGTTGTATCTGGAAAGAGGAGCATAAAAACAAACAAATCAAGCTCAGACTTCTCATATGCATGCTGCATGTACTCTACCTCAATATTTCTCAAAACCTGTTTCAGTTAAGGCCTTCAAAAGATAAATGGAAAAGAAATTAAAGATTCAAGTGGCAAGCTGCGTACAAAAAAAAAAAAAAAAAATTTCAACAGGGTCTTGTTAAAGAGGTAAAAAGTAAATGGCGAGGGATTAAATGGCATTGCCTATGGTGTACTAAACCAAATTAAAAAGTATCAGAATCAAACACATGCACAAGACTGACCTGGAGGTAGCTATCTTGGTAGCACAAGAAGCTCCTCTTCAAGACAGATTCTGAAGTCAAAACCAGTTCATTCTTGCTGAGGGCTGGTTGATCGTGGCAGGAATAAACAATCTAAATACGTCAACAGCATGAAATGGCAATAGGTTACAATTACATTAAAATGAGTAACAAAGGATTAATAATAATCACTGCAGCACATAAACATCGGGTTCAATTAAATGGGTAAACTGTAGGGGATACTGGAAGGGATTATGTTGATGATGCTTGTGTTCCTCCCCCTACTTGCAATGCAGTTTTGAGGCTTACTCTGATATTATCCAGCACTCTCTTGAATTCCAAAGGCTCATCTTTCCCTTCCATCGCTGCAGGATCTAATCCATCTCCCCCATAGATGAACTGTATGATGTCACCAGTGGCGCTCCAGAGCGTGAGCGCAGTTCTTCAAGTGACTTCACAAGTCGCCTCTATAAATAAAAAAAAATAAGTGTTACTGAAATAAACACATCACTCATTTATCTTGATTTACAGGACTACTAAATCCAATAGTTTTCCACACTTGGCATACCTGCATATATCCTGTTTCAGCTGTTTTGACAGCAGTATCCACCAAATCCTCACGGCCAGCCATAGTGTGGAAAAATAACTCAGTGGGAGTCAAACCAGAATAGAAACTGTCTGCAACAAAGCGTTTTGCTGCTGGGAGCTGTGAAAGGCAAAATACATTTCACACACAAATCAAATCATACACACTTTTTATATCAAATATACTGTGTATATTAGAACTTTACCAAAGTATGATCTCAACAGTCAACATTTTCTCAACAAATCCAATGGCATAAAAACTACCCTATATGTCTCTAGAACACTTTTGCCACTTACTGCAGCTTCAAGCCTCAACATTTGATGGTATAGCCTTCCACATTTTTTCCCCTTTAAGTCAGATAAAGCTGTAGGGAATAGCTCAGGTTAATATGATAGCATTCCTTTTATTAAAGGAATTATTTAAAATAAATACCAGCATATAAAATAAATTTCACCACTTTAGGGTTAAATGATATAAAAGTGGTTTAATAAATAGAAAAAGACAACACAATGTAGCCACCACGGTGTGGCTGTTGTTGTTCCATAAACCTAACAGTGTAACACAAAGAGAACTAGAACAAACAAATGCAAACAAAGAAACAATACTGACACCAAGTGGCTGCTAACTGAAATCTGACTTTATTCATACGTTTCGATTGTTATGGTCACAAAATCTAAAGAAACAAGTAAATTAACTTTAGAATAATGTATTTAAGTATGTATATATTTACCATATTCTGCCAAACAAGGTAATTCTTCAAAATATTTGTTTAAACTTATACTGGGAATAAATCATTGAGAATTTGTCCTACAAAAAGGAGATGTAAATGTTCATTAAAACTGTAAAGTACTGACATACAGAGATAAACTGGAGCTAGTCTGGCCAGGCGGGACATGGCATTTGCAGCCTCCGTTTGGCCCCAGTCTCTCAGCAGGATGTAGAAGATGTTATTCTTGGACCCAGAACCCAGGGTTCCATTGTCCATGCTGCCACACACCAGCTAGCTGTTCTGAATCACAACAACTAGCAGTTAAAGTTTTAGGAGCTGTTACACAGGTTTATTAACTTTTTTTTTTTTTTTTTGCAAAAACAATAGTTACATGTTAACATTTTCATTAATGATACAGACTACACTTACAAGAGTCATTCCGACAGAGGTCCTCTCCACTGCCACAATACTGCTTGCCTTTGGTCCGAAGGTTGGCTTTCACAGGACATGTCTTACTGGGTTTTAGAATCAGGCTGAAGATCTGTTTACCAGTCCAAAGGGTTATGGGCTGTGTTTATAAAAAAAAAATTAAAGAAATAAATATATCCATTTTTTTTTTTTTTCTGTAATCAGTCTTTAATGCGCACAAATACTAAAATACAGCCATTACCCTTTACTCAGAAATTACATATTATTACCACAAAATGCATGTCTTTTGATATGCAATGCAAACATTAACACCCGTTTCTTTAAATTTCAACTTGCACAACTTTTTAGATATTGTGTTAATATAACAGTTAATCTAATAACCATAAAAAAAAGATTACACCTGATTATTACAAACATGCTACAAAATGTGTGATATTAAATCATACAGTTCTCAGTACCTTTAAGATTGCAGGAGGCGGAAGGTGAATCTTTATCTTTTCGTCTTTCATTACAAGAATGGACGCAATTATCTGACAAACCTTTGATCGGTCAAAGAAAGTGTCTTTCAGTGTAAGGAGAGAGGCACATTAAAAATTAGAAAAATAATTTTCCAGATTTACTGTAGTTCTAGAATGCCTGTGTTACAGTAAATGAAACAAATACAGCTGAAATGTGACATCTACTGTACTGTAACTACAATCTTTAAAATACACAAATAAAACACTATATTGATCTGCTTTTGGTTAACTGTGATTTATCTGACAAAGAAATGAATTCAGGGAGCAACAACCCTTTTTCAAACAAGGGTTATAATTAAAATGTACCCGAAAACTAAAATGACATGATAAAACATATATTTCAAAGTTAAGACTAAAAAGGATTCTGTCCAAACTTTGTATTTCTCTCTCAACTACCATAAAATTACCAATGCTGACAAAAGATACTAAAAATGGGAAAAATATAAACATCACATTCATTGTTTATGCTCACATACGGTAAGGAATTGAAAGGAAAAATATTCCTTTTTCTCTTGATTCATCTTCTCAAGACAAAAGGTAAAAAGAACAGTCACCTGTCAGAAAGTCCTGGATAGCAGCAATTAGTGGTTCTCCATTTCTTGGAGTTACCAGGTTGGCTTTCATCTGCAACAGAATGTATTTATTAATTTTATAACACTGCAAATAAATATTTTTTCAATGTTTCATTACTGGGAGACTAAACTAGCCAAAAGTAAATCACACACTGTATCTTGACAGACATGCTCCATTCATATTTACCCCCATGAGAACAAGATCCTCAGCTTTGGCCTCCTCTGTCTGAGGCAGATGAAGGTTAATTTCATCACCATCAAAATCAGCAATATACAGTGTGCAGATACATTTATTAAATCTGAACGTTCTGTGTGTTTTTACTTTGGCCTACAAAAAAGCAAGGCTTTAACATCAACAGTAGATTGTGGATTTTTGAAAAAATAACAGCCAAACAACAAAAACCTAAAGGAGATGAATATGATTGACAAGAAAAATAAGTACAGGTTTTTAGAGAAACAAAAAATGTAGCATTAATTATCCCAGCCTTGGTTGCATTATTGAAAGTGAACAGCATGAGTAGATGAAAAATGCTTTCTGGAAACATACTATGTGAGCCATAATGCTGAGCTTGTGCAGAGACGGGTGTCTGTTGACTAGCACAACCTCCCCATCTATCATATGCCTCTCCAAAGTGTCCCCAAACTTCAGTTCCTGGGCCATCTTCTCATGGTTGCCATACTTCAGAGATCTACAATTTTTTAGCAAAAGTCTTTTACAATAGTATTCTCTATTTTTCTGACAGAACGGACAATACAGAGAGATATTATGTCACTCTCCCTGTCTAAATTTACCTTTTCATGTTAGTATGTCGCTGCTGGATAAAGTTTGCTCCAGGATGTACCTCTGGTCCACTTCGAAGAAGTTTTCGCATAAAGTCTATGTTTGCTTTATTCACCTTTTGGAAGAGGCCAGTTATTAAATAAACTCACACACACACACAAACAAACCTGAAATGGAAGTGAAAAAGTGGTCACCTTTTCAGGGTAGGTCAGTATCTTGGACACATGGATGGGCACAGCTACTTCATCGATTCGCAGATTTGGGTCTGGAGAGAACTGTTCTGCCAGAGAAATCAACTCTTTTTCCAGACAGATTTCCTCTGAACCGACCTGATATTGGAACACAAATAAATTGTAAGCAAACTGTTACAGTTATGTGTTGGTGGTAGAGGGGCAAAATCTGTAGAGGGGAGTGGGGTGGAGAAAGACACATCACACTCCCTATCTTGACCTGAAGAGTCACTGCTGTTGAAATCCTGCCGTCTTAGTAGCCAAATGCCACCAGAGCACCTGCTTGTTTCAGCTTTCCTCCTGTCATAAGGACAAGGCCCTTAAAATCAAATTCATGCTGAATATTTTCTTTGAAAGCAGCACTCAGTTCAATCTTTTGGTTTCTTCTCTGCAGCACATACCAAGAAAGTCATTGAAGTGTTTGTGAGTTGAACCCCAAGCACAGATAATCATCACTGACCTTGTTTTCCCTTGAGCATCTGCACAAAGCCTCTGGTCCACTTCTTGGGAGCCATATTGAGTGGGATTCCTGACAGCTCACTGTTGATGTAGAGCGTACGTTGCAACTGCAGAAAATCCCAACTCTACATTATCATTTGAGTTTTTGCTCCACACATTCGGTGCTGTTTAGGGATAGAAAATGCAATTAAGTTCCACACATTAATATTAATGGACAGCTACAGAACAGTACTTTGGAACCTAGATACTTGAATGATCTGTAAAAAAAAAAAAAAAAATAAATGATTGCAAGTTCAAATAAAGAACTCCCATTTCATAACACAGTAACATAGACTTAAGAACATAAGAACATAAGAACATAAGAAAGTTTACAAACAAGAGGAGGCCATTCGGCCCATCTTGCTCGTTTGGTTGTTAGTAGCTTATTGATCCCAAAATCTCATCAAGCAGCTTCTTGAAGGATCCCAGGGTGTCAGCTTCAACAACATTACTGGGGAGTTGATTCCAGACCCTCACAATTCTCTGTGTAAAAAAGTGTCTCCTATTTTCTGTTCTGAATGCCCCTTTTTCTAAACTCCATTTGTGACCCCTGGTCCTTGTTTCTTTTTTCAGGCTGAAAAAGTCCCTTGGGTCGACACTGTCAATACCTTTTAGAATTTTGAATGCTTGAATCAGGTCGCCACGTAGTCTTCTTTGTTCAAGACTGAACAGATTCAATTCTTTTAGCCTGTCTGCATATGACATGCCTTTTAAGCCTGGAATAATTCTGGTCGCTCTTCTTTGCACTCTTTCTAGAGCAGCAATATCTTTTTTATAGCGAGGTGACCAGAACTGAACACAATATTCAAGATGAGGTCTTACTAGTGCATTGTACAGTTTTAACATTACTTCCCTTGATTTAAATTCAACACTTTTCACAATGTATCCGAGCATCTTGTTAGCCTTTTTTATAGCTTCCCCACATTGTCTAGATGAAGACATTTCTGAGTCAACAAAAACTCCTAGGTCTTTTTCATAGATTCCTTCTCCAATTTCAATATCTCCCATATGATATTTATAATGTACATTTTTATTTCCTGCGTGCAGTGCCTTACACTTTTCTCTATTAAATGTCATTTGCCATGTGTCTGCCCAGTTCTGAATCTTGTCTAGATCATTTTGAATGACCTTTGCTGCTGCAACAGTGTTTGCCACTCCTCCTACTTTTGTGTCGTCTGCAAATTTAACAAGTTTGCTTACTATACCAGAATCTAAATCATTAATGTAGATTAGGAATAGCAGAGGACCTAATACTGATCCCTGTGGTACACCGCTGGTTACCACACTCCATTCTGAGGTTTTTCCTCTAATCAGTACTTTCTGTTTTCTACATGTTAACCACTCCCTAATCCATGTACATGTGTTTCCTTGAATCCCAACTGCGTTCAGTTTGAGAATTAATCTTTTGTGCGGGACTTTGTCAAAAGCTTTCTGGAAATCTAAATAAACCATGTCATATGCTTTGCAATTATCCATTATGGATGTTGCATCCTCAAAAACCATGTTGACTGTCTCCCAGTACCCTGTTACCATATAGCTAATTTTCCATTTTGAATCTTATTATAGTTTCCATAAGTTTGCATATAATAGAAGTCAGGCTTACTGGTCTGTAGTTACCTGGTTCAGTTTTGTTTTCCCTTTTTGTGGATCGGTATTACATTTGCAATTTTCCAGTCTGTCGGTACCCCACCCCTGTGTCAAGAGACTGCTGCATGATCTTGGTTAGCGGTTTGTAAATTACTTCTTTCATTTCTTTGAGTACTACTGGGAGGATCTCATCCGGCCCAGGGGATTTGTTTATTTTAAGAGCTCCTAGTCCCTTTAACACCTCTGCCTCAGTTATGCTAAAGTTATTTAAAACTGGATAGGAACTGGATGACATGTGGGGCATGTTGTCAGTATCTTCCTTTGTAAAAACTTGTGAAAAGTAATCATTTAACATATTTGCTATTTTTTTTTCTTCATCTACGATTTTGCCATTTGTATCTCTTAAACATTTAATCTCCTCTTTGAATGTTCTCTTGCTGTTGTAATATTGGAAAAACATTTTGGAATTGGTTTTAGCTCCCTTAGCAATGTTTATTTCTATTTCTCTCTTGGCCTTTCTAACTTCCTTTTTGACTTGCGTTTGCAGTTCTGTGTACTCTTTCTGCGTACTTTCTTTTTGGTCCTTTTTTAATGCTCTGTAAAGTGCCTTTTTTTCGCTGAATATTTTTTTTTAATTGATCTATTAAACCATTTTGGCAATTTAGTTTTACATTTAGATTTGTCTACTTTAGGGATATAATTGTTTTGTGCCTCTAGTACTACATTTTTGAAGAACAACCATCCTTCTTCTGTGGGTGTTTTCTCTATTTTACTCCAATCTACTTCTGTTAGTCTCTGTTTCATACCTTCATAGTTTGCTTTTCTAAAATTGTAAACCTTAGCTTTAGTCTTTACTTTTGGGGATTTAAAAAACACTTCAAATGAGACCATGTTGTGGTCTGAGTTTGCCAGTGGTTCTCTGACCTCTGTTTTAGTTATTCTATCTTCGTTATTTGAAAAGACTAAATCAAGGCATGCCTCCCCTCTAGTCGGTGCCTTGACAAATTGTGTTAGGAAGCAGTCATTTGTCATTTCCACCATTTCTATTTCATCCTTCGTGCTACCCACCGGGTTTTCCCATTTTATTTGGGGGAAGTTGAAATCCCCCATTAGTATGGCTTCTCCTTTGCTACACACATTTCTAATGTCATTGTATAACAGATTATTTTGCTCACTGTCTGAATCTGGCGGTCTATAGCATGCTCCTATTATTATGCCTTTTGAATTTTTGTCTGTTATTCTGACCCATATTGATTCGGTTTTATTTTCTTTGTCCAGGTTTAACACCTGGGCTTCAAGACTGTTTCTTATGTATAGCGCTACCCCTCCTCCTCTTCTGTCCTGCCTGTCTTTCCTATACAGTGTATACCCACAAATATTATATTCGTCCCCATCACTCTCAGATAACCACGTTTCTGTAACACCTATCACATCATAGTTACCTGTTAGTGCAGTAGCTTCAAGTTCTAGAATTTTGTTTCTGATACTTCTAGCATTTAGATAAATACATTTAATGGTTGTCTTACCTGAGTTGTTGTTCTTGTTTTGATACGGTCTCCCTTCTGTTTTTTTGTTGATTTCTCCCCCCTTCCTTTCTAGTTTAAATGCTTCCGAACCTGCTCGAGGATCTTTTCTCCGAGTAGACTAGTTCCCTTGTTATTTAAATGCAGTCCATCCCGTCTATACAGATAGTCCTCGTTGTAGAATGTGGTCCAATGATCAAGATAGGTGAAGCCTTCCCGTGTGCACCACGTCTTCAGCCATTCGTTTTGATTAATTATTTCCAGCTGTCCATATGGTCCTTTGCAAGGTGCGGGTAGTATACCAGAAAATACCACAGTTTTGGTTTTCTCTTTTAATTTCCTTCCTAGCTCTCTGAATTTGTTTTGCAGGGATTTTGGTCTGTCTCTTCCAATGTTAAATTTACTGTATTATTGTAAATATAAGCATATTCGCCTATGCCATTTTTATGCATTATTGATTTTCATGCTTTTGGTTTTATCTGTCTTCTGCTTCAATTTCCTGCACATAGTGCATGTGCTTATATTCGTGGAGAAGCTTACATTCTGTTCTTTTCTCAAACCTTTTGATGACATCATTGAGAAAGATGATTTCAGTTAGTTTCATAGTTAGGTCATCCTCATTGGTTCAAGACTTAAGATCACTGACCACGGATGGCCTGATGCACAATGGTGGGACCAGCAGTGGTGTCAGAATTAGATCTGCAGGCTTCCCTGACTCCAAGTTCATCAACAGCAAAGGAACATCTTCAGAAGGGATCCTTCTAAACATGTTTAGTGCTACCAATGGATTAAGATTTGCCTGAAAACAAAAAAATGCATCTACTTGTTTTGGGGTCATCTTAATTCTTGGCACTGTATTCAATATACATACTTTCTAAAAGGTTAATGAACATGAAGCATCTCAGTTAAAGCGGTAGTTCTGTTAGTTTTAGTATAGTTGTTTAGAGTATATCAGGATTCACTATGCCCCCCCCCGGTTTATTCCACAACTTGTACCTTCTTTATTTTGTAAACAGAATGGAATGCCATTTTCGATGCAGAATGGAATGTCATTTTAATGCAGCTGGCAATTGCGGTACTAACGACCGGTATAACCGATTGTTCGTATTTAATTTGAACTTACATTTTTATTAGCCACATCTGTTTCTCTAAATTGTTCCTTCACCATGATTAGTGTTTTGTCAATCACGTTATGTATTAAATCACATTAATACCAATATCACTTTTGTGCTCAGACATTAACTTGTATTGCTGTTCTTGCATTACTGTGAATCATATGCCGAACCAGCCCATTGTATTTGTCCATGTTGTAAAAAAACTGCACTCTGAGCTTTTAACCTTTAACCTTCGAAAGGGAAACATGTCGAACAAGAGGCATGCGTACGCAGAGTGATACCGAAATAAACGTTCTAATTTTGAATGCTGCCATCTGGTGGTAACAGGAATAAAATGAACAGTGCTGTGGTTGAAACTACAGATTTCTTTTGATTTTTAAACGCAGCGCATTAGAATCAGCAAATGTATTTACTTGTGCAGCTAATATTATTTTTTATCACGTATTCAAAGTACGATGTAGCATCTCAACAATTGTAAAAAAAAAAAAAAAAAAAAAAAAAAAACTGTAATAGTGTGGTTCTATATTCTAATTATAGTAATTTTTAACTTTTTTTTTTCAATATTGCATGTGCATTTTGATGTTTTAACATACAAATAAACAAAATACGGTGTTTTTAGTAAACACCACTGGATCTGCAAACTTTAAAAAGTTTGCTTTAAAACATTATCTGTAAAACAAATAGACTGCTTGGTCTCTGGGCTCTGCAAAGCCTGTAAATGTATGTATCGCAGCCTACTGCTTGATGTAATAGAAAGATCTTGCCAGTCAGGTTTACAGAGTGACATAGAACATAGAACACTTGTAAATGGTATTAGTCTCAAAAAATTGTCAAGACAAGAATACAAAGTGAACGCCCCAATTAGACGCTTAAAGTATTACATCTTTACAAAACTGGCTTTGTTTGTAAATAATTTGAAATAGATACGTGCTTATTACTCCTTACATTGCATACCAACGAAGAAAAAAAAAGTACACACTTAAATTCAAGCAAAACGGCGTGCCTCTATTACAAATGTATTCTGTACAGTGAAGAGTCGTTTCTTTGATTTTTTTATGGTAGTTTTAGTGACGGTACATAATTTAAAATGACATTTTAACGACTGGACAAAATGTAGGCTGTAACAATAATGTGTTGCTTGTTTGTTTTCAGAATTTCCCAAGTCAATTTCAATCAGGCAATTTGTTTAGACTACCCGCTCCATCTTCGTACAGGCATATGGTTCGCCGGCTTAGGGTCCTTCTTTCTTTTCCAAATCGTTCAGCGAGGTACCTGCCAGGATGGTGAGTCAAGCACCATTACAATCTGTTCAAAATCCGTCGTTTATCTACATCATCGTGCTCAAATTATAGTATTTTTATTTTGTACACATTGTCATTTAACTGCGTACTAATGTATTTAAAAAAATTACACACATGTAATACATAAAACACGGATTTATTCCCGAGTCCCCAAACCGAAACCTTTGGCCTAAGTCTCTCGTACTCTTACGGTTAGTTCAGAATGAAAGTTAAGCAGTTGTGTAAGTCGAAAGAAAGGGGGAAAATTGTTCTTTAATAAACCTGTTTTACGTGTCTGTATGTTGTGGTCACGTCCTTGCAGAATCTTTTAATACATCAACAGTAATGCTGGCATTGCCACAGGGAGATAGAACTGTACTGTAAGGTGTGTGGTTCTGGATCATATTTAAGGTGCCTGGACAATTTAAACCAATTACTATTAACCAAAAATGCCGGTAACTTAAAATGGCAAGTGTTGTAGCGTCAGAAAGGCGTCTCCTCGCATTGTATGTTGTTTAGGATCATTTTCAGCAAACCATGTGCATCAGTTTGTATATTCAGCAATTTAAATGTAAAAAGTCAGTATCATTTTTCGCAGGGCTGTTACAAAATTACTGTTAGAATCTGACTAATTAGTTTGTAAACAAACAGCATTTCTGGATTGTTAATTCGACTGCTATTTCAGTATTTACTACTGCGACTTATACAATATATTTTTGGGGGGCGGACTATAAACTAATGTGGTAACTAAATCATTAACTTAAAGACTTTTTGTAACTTTAGCCCTAACGTAACCACATGTTATCACGATGTAACTGAAGAGAAGTTTCATCGCAATGCAATGGCAGTTACCTGGTCAGAATGTTCTGCCATTGAAGAATTGCAAAGAAAACAAAAATCTTACATTAAAGCATACTTTTTTGAGGGTCAATAACGCTTGTTTTGTTTTTCAGAACGACACAGTGACTGTCAGAACCAGGAAGTTTATGACAAACCGTTTGCTTCAGAGAAAGCAAATGGTAAGCAGACTTTCAGTACTTTAGTTAAACTGTAGAGTTTTAAATTGAGAACTAGGGAAATGGAGCCAGAACTAGTGGGAAAAACATTGACATGGTGTATGTGGAAAGCATTTGGTTTAGTTGGGTGTAATGTTTTGAATTTGAACACATGGAAAGTAAATCTTAATTTGTGTTTTTTCCAGGTTGTCGATGTTCTGCATCCTGGCAAGGCAACTGTTCCCAAGACAGAAATCAGGGAGAAGCTAGCGAAAATGTACAAAACCACACCAGATGTAGTTTTTGTGTTTGGCTTCAGAACTCAGTTTGGTGGTGGTAAGACAACAGGCTTTGCTATGGTTTATGATTCCTTAGACTACGCAAAGAAGAATGAACCCAAACACAGACTGGCCAGGGTAAGTTATTTTTCTTTTATTGTGCTTGTATGGTGCAGAAATACTTACAGTAATCAGTTCCATATATATTGCAGTTTTGCTTTTGTGAATTGAAAGTGGTTATGTTGTCAGAAAATGTTCTTTGGTAGTAAAGCAAGTTGGCTGTTGCTGGCAAATGTTAGTAAATAGAAGCAGAGATCTGTATTGAGGTCTGCAGATTTTGTTTGTGTTTTGGCTTTTGTTGATCTTTTCCTTTATTTAACAGCATGGTCTGTATGAGAAGAAGAAGAGTTCAAGGAAGCAGCGCAAGGAACGAAAGAACAGAATGAAGAAAGTTCGGGGTACAGCTAAGGCCAATGTTGGTGCTGGGAAAAAGGTAATGTAATTTTTGTTTTTTTGTACAGGTTTAAGTTGTCATGACTGCTTTAACCCAGTTTCAACTCTTCTGGAAAAGGCAGTGTTAATGTAGATGTAAGGTTTTGGTTTTAGGTGTATACTGCTAAATATTATTGGGAAATTAAAGCAGGGGACTTTTTCTTATATGTGAATGTGTTTTTCTGAATGTTGTTTTTCCTTTTGGCTTTCTCCACATTCCCTGGGGAAATCAGTTTAGGCCAGGTGGGCAGCGCTAGAGTAAAGTGCATTTGTAATGTGAGGGTGGCTTTCTTAATTCACTATGAATTTTCCATAATTCTACAATTGCTTTAATCCGCTCTTCTTTCCTATCCTTTTCTTTTTCTATTTCTTCTGGACCATAGAAGGTAAATGTAATTTCCACATACGGGCCCTGTAGCTCTTAGGGCTTGCACAAGCCTAGGGTGTGAATTTAATAACCTCTAATGCTGGTAAAATAGTTGTTTGTGCTTCCTTGACAATTTCTAACTTCCTGTTACACTTTACTAGTCCAAACTAGTCTCTGGTGCAAGTGGTCCCTATTAAAAATATTTGATGGGTCACATTGGTAATTACAGAATTGTCAGGGCCACATGGTGATACTAAAATCACCTTTATGAAATTAGTTAATCACTTACCACTTGCCACTAAAACAACCTTCAGTGAAGTGCTTCATATTTGAGGGCTGGTTAAATATGCTGCTGCTCTGGCAAACTGGAGGGATTTGCAACCAATAAGCAACGGACCCCATGTGGCCTGAGGGTTGTAATACTAGGACCACTTATCTGGTTCTTTTGTAATCTGGTACCTTTCAGTATTTAAATTTCCCCTATCATTTTGTAGTTAAACTAGTTAATTAACTAGTTTATAGAATACTTTATGAATGGCAAGTGCCTTCCTTATTTACCAACTTACCTGTGTACATTTGGTGTGAGGTGTTGATTCTGCTGCATTGTGTACTTTTTATATGTAAAGTAAAAAACTTAGTCTTTAAAATGTGACCCTAGCATGAAGACCCTCCAGGTAGTACTTGGTCCTCCATTTGTCTCAACCCATCAATTTTTCATTTTGCATTTTTTTTTTGCTTTTCATGGATTTTCAGAAGTGAAGTTTCTTTAGCAGGTATTGAAAAATTAGCATGGTGTGCCATTTACAAGTTCACCTGTATTTTGAAGTCCAAGCTTTTTTACCTACCAACTGCTTAATGCTTTGCATAACAGTGTGTAACAAATTTTTTATTTATTTTTTGTTCCTGGGTAGTAAGTGTTATTTCCTAATTGCTTATGCCTCAAAAGTATAGAACATGGCTATTCTTCCCCACAAACTTTGCTTTTGTGACCAGGACAGTGATATTTCAAAATATCACTATTTCCAATGGGAAAACGGGCAAATGTGTGTCTTTTCGTTCACATAGTCAGAAAAAAAACAACATATGAATCCAAATTAACATGTATTTATACTAAAGTAATACAAACATGACTACAAAAGATTTAGAAGTCAGTAGTTTTGAGATTTACGATTATATTGTAAATACAGTAATTGTAAATCTCAAAACTACTCACTTCTAAATCTTTTGTAGTTATTTATGCTAATTGAAAAAAGCAGAAACCGTGTGTGTGTGTGTGTGTGTGTGGTGTATATATATATATATATATATATATATATATATATATATATATATATACACATACACATACACACAAAAAACAATATTTTTGTTATATATAACATATAAAATGTTTTGTGTATACACATGTATATATATATACATGTGTAACTATATATTAGCGTGTGAATAAAAAAAACACTTAAGTCTGCAATTGGACATGTAGTTTAGTAGGCTGAAACTTAACGATAACTTTCACCTTGTATGGCCTATGTACAAGTGATGCACAACTGTTCTTTAGTGTTGTACTCTATATAACAATTGTTTGATTTCTTCTACTGTATTATATTGAATTGCCTGCATGAGAATTGATAACGCTTTAATGTACATGTTGTATTAATTCCCACTTTGATTAAGTTTGTATTGCATAAAACTGTCCAAATTATAAGACTTAAACTATGAAACAGCTTTTAATATTTACAGTACTGCATTCTCTTGCCTCTTGTTTAATTGGCTGAAGTTGCTTGGATTTTAGTTTTCATAATGTTTGAAATGTGCATTTGTACCGATGTGGTATTGATACTGTTACTGTGTTAATGCATAAAGAAATATTTGTCGGTGTATGTTATTGCATGTAATGTTTCAGTTTAGGAAGATTTTGAGCCTGTAAGCTTCAATGAAATAATTCAAACCTTTTTCACAATGTGTATTAAAACTCATGGATGTATTTAGAACTAATGGAGTTGGTGACTTGGGAGACTCATTTTATTTGTTGTTTTTATTTTGCAGTGAGACCGGATATCCTGGGAATGCCTTATCTCTGAAGATATTGTTTTTTGTTTATTGTACTCAAATAAACAGGAGAAAAAAGGAAAATATTTGTCTGTGTGATGTAGGTGCACTTAATACGTTTAAGGTTGTAATATGATTTTTTTTTTTTTGGGGGGGGGGGTTATTAATCTGAAATGTCAGCTAAAGGGGGGACAACTGCTGGTGTTTAAGTTTTAGGGTATACATACATTTAAGTATTTATCTTTCAAGATGTTTGCCTTTAGAATTGTCAGTTAAAGTGGGTAAGAACACAGATGACAATTGAAATATACAATGTATAAATTTAAGTAGCAATGTTTACAAGTTGAACAGGATTGTGGATAGAAACCATGAAACACAGCAAAAATAAGTCTGGTACATGTGGCTTTTGTGCATTTCTTTGCCATTTCATAGAGGCTTGGCAGTGCTGGCTTGTAGTTTGGTGCCTATACCGTGGCTAAATAGTCTTAATTGAAATAGTCTTTAAAACTTTCAAAAAGTGTCAAATCCCCAATAAACACCAATATGCTACAGTTTTGAAGTGGGGGGGGGGGGGGATTATTGCCTCTTACTAAAGTTGTTGCATTTTAAAGTTGTTAGGTTGCCTTACTTGTGTGTAGCCACAAGATGTCTATAGGTACACATTTTAACTGAAGCATGCATTTCATACTGACTGTGGGTTTGTAGATCTTTCCAGCATCTGTTGTGGTTCTCCACTACCTGTGAAAAGGAATGACTAAAATACAGGGAACTGCAGGAGGTCTTGTGCAGTTTGTCTGCTTCCTGAACAAGAGGGTTGTTTGGTAAAACATTAACGTATGTGGACAGGATTTAGGGGTGATGCATCTAGTCCATGTATCTGTTAAGCACCATACAAAACTAAGCTCGTCTGTTTACGTACATCCAGAAAATACCTACCAGTAGCTGTCTTCGTTAAGTATTAGCTGACCCATCGAATACTGCAAAGCATTTAACTGCACGCTGGTGATTTATCAGTGCAGCCATATTATGAAAAGGATGTCTTCTTCCTGGTGGCTTTCACCTGTGCAAAGAAATGTATTCAAGGTGCTGACCTGTGCTACAGTAGGGATTAGGTAACTACTTAAAACTAGCAACAGTACAAGTTTTAGCATTCAACACTCAAGCATACAAGTCTAATGTAGACAGTCATCTTAAGTGTTTGTTTTACAAATGAAGGGGATTAAATTTCATGCTTTTTACAGTAAACTAATTGGTCCCACAGGGGACTATTGGCAGCATCCATCCATTGCAGGTGCACAAACCACAACTAAATAAACATACCAGCAAGTTTACTTCATAGTTATTAAGCTGGTACAATTTATCCCCAAAACAAACTTACTGAGGAATTGAAGTGGAAGCTATGCCAAAATAGTTTGTTCAGCCACTGTGTAACAAAAATTATGGCTTTGAATTTTATTAGCGAGATCCATCATACAAGCTTGTCAGAGGTGGTCCATTTTGGTGTACTGTGTCAAATAAGTGTATTGATTCTTTGCAGCAGAGAAAGAACACCAAATAATGTATACATGTTTGAACAAAGCTAAGGAAATTAATATTGATTGGAGTGCATTGTCATTCACAGTGAAAAGTTGTTCTCTCATTCTGAGAAGTCCTACATAATAAGGGCTCTTTGTTTTCAACGTGTATTTTGGAGTGCTCAAAATACCATAATACCTACCTCATGTTCTAGAGTAGCACTTGTTTTATACAGACTGAGGTTCTTGCAAACAAAACCTTTTTAATTCTGGACAATTCAAACAACTGTCCTGTGAATCTTATGCCTTCCATATTCCTTATAAGTAGAGGGAAAAATTCTTCCCTGTTGCAACATGCTCTTGGCACAATTTTACAAGCATTTGGGGGACTGAACTTGGTTACAGAAAAGACTCCTGCAGCATAAGATTGTGTTTTTTTTTTTTTTTTTTTTTTTTAAACTCTAATTCATGTCCGAGTCACACTGTTGTACCTAAATAATGCAGGATCATTGTGTTAGTCAGGATTGTCATTCATAACCATGTTTCACCATGTGTTGATCAAACGTTATTTATGCACAGTAGTTTGAATAGGGTGCAAGTCGAGCAAAGTGGGTGTTCGATATGATTGATACAATGTCAAGAAGTATTTGATTTCTTCAGAAAGTAGGAGTAAAGTAGAAGTACTGTATTGTGTTCATTGATGTTTCAGTGACTAACACAAGTCTTAAAAGGCAAGTCATGTACTTCAGTAGTTTGTGTTCAAAAAGAAAAAAACCCTGTAGAGAATTGTCTATTCAATTGATCTAAACAGTTACAGTATTTCAAATTTAAGACTATGAAAATCAAACATCTAACAGTTGTAAGTCTAGTTTATTTCTGTCTAAATATCTAAAATTCAACAGAATGCTCTTTGGTGATTTAAAGGTAGATGGTATTTAGCTCTGCCAACATTTGGATCAATTGAATAGAATCCAATGTATGGCCGTCTGCTACTAGCATGCAGTTTTCTGTTGAATATATTATAGATTAATTTAATTTGGAAAAGGCAGTGTACCATTACGAAAAAAAATTGATTGTTTAAATGACAAACATCCTGAAGTCATACAGGTCCCATCATGCCACTACTGCATGTTCTTAGAGCCTACATGTGAAACTCCTTTCTCTAGGGACACGTCAAGACAACTTTATGCAAAGACACTTGCATAAAGGATTGAATGCTCAAAATGTACTAATTAGTGCAGGTCGACAACAGCCAATATTGAACAAACCGTGAACAAGCTCAAAAAGAACCACAGGAGACATTCTCTGGGTAGCTCTTTACAGTAAAACTTTTGCTAAATACGAATGCAGGATGCGAATGAGAAAAAAAAACTATAAAAAAAAGTATACAATACAAGTCTTGGATACCTCAAACATGGAAAAAAAAAAAAAAAGAATCCTTAAACCAAGGACCAGCATGTTCATTTTTGTATAGGTTGCTGACTGAGCTGTAGAGTATAAAGAGGGAAGGAGCTGAACTGAGATCATTTGGAACAAACCCAATGCAAGCACAAATTAATTTGTATTTGAATCTGAGAATTTAATAAATTAATGGCTTGATGGTCACTCATGTAGATAAACAGACCCAATAATTTCTTCATTAACAGTGGCATAGGCTAACCATATTCAAAGAATATAAATGCATAATATCATTATTTTAAATTAGAAATAGACATTTCTCCTTAAACAAAAGAACAAATGTTTTTTTGGCTGGGAGCAGTTGTAGAGGGCAGTCTTCTGATAGCTCCAGGTTATAAAGGAAAGCAGATTCCCAGGTTGCTCTAGATACACCAGATGCTATGGGCTGTTCTGTAACTTCAGGCAGTGAAATTCACAGGGCTAAGATGTATTTTAATCACTTGTGTATTACATTTGCAATGTTTTGGAAAGCAGAATAAGTACTGGTATTTTCTGGGCACAAAAATGAGTGTTGAAACAAGTTTGCTTTTTAACACGTCCCTATTTTTATTTGTGTGTATGTGTGTATATATATATAATCAGAGCACTTTGGCAAAATACCTGCTTGGCAGAAATCTCCCAACCCAGATAACATATGCTTGAACCTCAAGGCAAATCAAGACCAATTAGGCTAGAATGCAAGCTTATTTCCCTAGAATTAAATGTATGTGTGAAGTACTGTAAATGTTGGATTTTGCAAGAAAACAGTCATTATTTTTACAACACATTTAAATTGTTACCATTCCTGAATTAAGATGGGAGCCACCACCATGAGTTCAAATAATACTTTTTGGATGCAGTTTTATATTGTAGGAACATTATTGGTACCCTTCACTTTTACCTGTGGCTGCCATATTGGGTTCGTATGACTTTGGTTTCCGGATTAAACTGTTGAAGTTGCAAACTTTCCCCCTCTGTTCTTGCCTCCACTGCATTTTCTCTCACCTATATCCTATCGACTCTTTCTCCCAACTTAGTGTAGTCTGCTACCCCCACCCTCGACTCCCTCTGTCCCCTCCACTCCTGACTTTCCCGCCCCTCTTCTCCCCAACCCTGGCTGTCTACTTCACTCAGCAAGAACCAAACTGCTGTGCTGAAAAGAGATGGAAGAGAACCAAACTCCCTGATGCCCTACACCTCTACCGCTCCCTCCTCTCCTTCTCTACTCCTCTGCTAAACACTCCTATTTTCAATATATTATCCAATCTTCCACTAACAACCCCTGGAAACTATTTGCCTCTTCTCTAAAATCTCTGATATCGGCAAACTCTTTCCACCCTCTGTCTCCCCTACTAACTAACCTTCCTTCTCTCCTCTCTCAGACTCTGACCTCTACTCCCACCTCCAGGGCCACAAACCCACAACGTGCGCCCTGGACCCCCTCCCCACTCATTTCTTTCAAGCTGCTGCTCCTGCTGTACTCCACTTCATCTCCCTTCTTAACACCTCTCTCCTCTCTGGCTTCTTTTGCTCAATCTGCAAACCAAGCACTCCCCCCCCCCCCCCCCCCCCACCCCCCCCCCCCCCCCCCCCCCCCCCCCCCCCCCCCCCCCACACCCCCCCCCCCCCCCCCCCCCCCCCCCCCCCCCCCCCCCCCCCCCCCCCCCCCCCCCCCCCCCCCCTCCCCCCCCCAGCCCCCCCCCCCCCCCCCCCCCCCCCCCCCCCCCCCCCCCTCAAACAAGCCTGTACTCCCCCCCCCCCCCCCCCCCCCCCCCCCTCCTCAAAAAACCTACCCTTTGTCTTGCTTGTTCCTAGTATGATTCTTGTTTTATTGTTGTTGGTATGGGTCATGCAGCACCTAACACCACGTTCTTTATGAGGTTTCCTGTGGACCAGGGTCATCCCTTTGCTTTTTAAAAGTATAAGCGTATTTTAGTTTTGCAGTAAAGTATGAATAAGCTGATCCCTAGAGCCAGCATTACACTTCAGTCATCAACACCAGGCAGAAAGATATCTACATCTGATGGAGACGTAGCTGGATCGCGTTAGTTTACTGTAAAGTTATGTCTTAGTTGGTTCTTATCTTGGCGAGAGCCAAGTTCAGATCAGCATGAAGTTTTAACATCTACTCTCATGTAATGGACATCATGAAGTAATAAGAAGTCCAGAAGAAAACAATCTCATAGCACTGCACTATTCTAAATATCCACTGGCCCCAATAACTCTGCATGCTAGAAAATCAAACTGATGACCTTGAGAATAAAATGATACATCCCAAACTAAGGTTGTTGTACCAACAGAACGGGTGTTGCCCATATTGCAAAACCATCGCACAGTGGTGGTAGTTGATATCTCGGGGAAGGTGCCCAATGTTGCTGCTGTACCTGACTTTTGACAGCATATTTACGTAAGGTAAACAAGTAAACAAAACAACATAGACATAGCTCAATTTCTCTGACAAATGATGGAGCTAATTTAACACATCTAGGAACTGGATCCAGGAACTGATAGTATCAAGTTAATGCTGTAATTATAGTAATATTCACTTGGTGGCTCAGTTTCTCTATCTCACTGCTCTTCTTAGCAATCAGCCACACAGGTTCCCTGTGGGGGCCACTGATTAAATATTCGACAGTGTAATTTATGCAAAACTAATTCTCTAAAGGAGTAGAAGGCCCTGCAAAAAAAAAAAAATCTGGTGAAATAATTATCTTTTGTGTCATTGTAGCAGCAATCTGTGGGGCTGTTGTCAATAAAATATTGAACAACACAATCCGTTTCAATTTAACCTCAAAAGAGAATGCGGTAGGCAAGATGATGCTACAAGAATAAAGAGAAGCACACAGAAGCTACGTGTGCTGCCTGCAGACTGGCAGCCTAACGTGGCCCGCAGTCATTTAACTTGTCACAACAGCCAGACGCCTTGTCTTATTGAATTTGGATTTAGTGTATTTTATTACTTGAAATAAGTCAGAAGGGAAGGAAAGAAGAATATAATGAGGATGCCTTCCCTTGTGTGACTGTTTTGATTATAGATTATAGATGTTTTTGACAGCTTGTTTGTGTGTGTGTGTGCAGCTTGATGCTGTACAAGACTTCATCTTCAGTTGCTGAGGTTGATTTACAATTCAAAAGCTTTGAAGTTATCCAGAAATTGTGTATTTACAAACATATTTGTTAAAAACAAAACAAAGATGATATTGAAATGTTGCATGCAATGGCAGGCTGGCTAGGCTATTATTTCCGCCATTGTTACTACATTGTGTTTTCTAATGGGAAATGTAATGCAGAAATAGGACATTCTTACTTGTCCTTTAACATGAATTGGAAACAGGACAATGGCTCTTAGAGAGGCTTGTAGATGTTTCAGTTTTATACCACTACCCAAGAAGAACATAGAGTAAAGTTATAAATTCCTCATGAGCATGAGTGGCATAAAACTAATAGAGCACGAGATATTAGGCAGAAACGTATCTTTTTGAGTTCATTTTTTGTTTTTGTGATATTGTTTATTCCTTTGTAATATGTATTTTCAAATGCAACCAGGCAACATGCAGCGAACATAATGACACAGTGCAATAGCAGTAGCAGAAATATGATTTTAATTGAAAGAATGAACTCGGGCCAATTGATTGTTACAACAAAGCACTGCATACAAGTTGCATTAAATATTTTTGTGTGTTGGATTTTACATCACAATCTAGTGTGGTTTTTAAAGCAGTTCATTACAAATGGCTGAATTTTCCCAGCTCGTTTCGCTGTGCTAAGTACATATGTGAAATACAGTATCTAATGTTATCTTAGGAAAGGTAGTGCTAGATTAATTCCAATTGGGATCATTAAATCAATAGAATTACAGCAAGCCTCCAAATAAAATGCATGCACTGGGAAACATTTCTAGAAAATAAGTTTCTCATTGTTATGGATTTTCTCCTAATAGCTGATGGGTTAATAATAATGACAGCAGCATACAACACACACTTGACTCTCGACAATAGAGCTTGCTTTTTAGTTGAATGGTAATGCGTTCATATTTGAATCATATGGTTTGCGGATCGCGTCCAGCCTTTCCATTCAATTCAATGGGCTGAGTTGCCAATTGGTTACATTGGGTTTGGGGACTTAACATGTGGGGATTAAAAGGAATAATATAAATATTGCAATATGACCTGTGATGATGTATTCTTAGGGCTGCTGATTTTCGGTTTTAACCAATAAAAACGATAAAACACAAAATAAATGAAATCGGTGTAAATCCAATAAACAAGGAAAACACTGGGAATGGCTACTCAATTCACGTTGATTTGATCCCTTTCCCTGTGAAAAAATAAAATAAAGTCTCTCCTTCCTGCCTTATGTTTTGCATTGATTTGTTCTGAATATGTTAAACCTACCCCAACTGCTGAGTGGCAGAAAATTCCTACATTTCTATTGGAGGATTGTACACAGCTGTGCGATTACAGTTGAATACGGAACATTGATCTTGCTTGCGAGGCTTACAGTTCGATAAGGTTGATTTACAGCTCGTGAAATTTAAGAGAATTGTGACGAAATGAAAACTAAATGCCTCAACACACAAAAACGCCAGAAGAGTACAGTATGCCTGTGACCATAGGGATGTTGTGGAAGACAGCAAAGGAAAGAAAGTGCAAGTGTGCAAGTACTGTCAAGTTATTATACATATTGTGACAGAAAAAAATGCCCAAGAACTTTGGAAAATAACCAAAAACAATAATTTTATACTGTATATAAAAAGCAAAAGCACAGAGGGGAAAAAAAAAAAAAAATTACATAAAACTTGAAAATAGCTAAAAACAGAAGCCCTATGTATCCTGCAATAATTAATAAACCCTTGTTTTCCCAATTCTGTAGTGCTTAAAAACAACAATATACTATATAGGAATTGCATTTCTTGTTCTTTTGAATATTTTTTGTCAGAAATATTTGCATGGAAATAGAGCAATTAAAATGTAAGAATGTAACTTCCCTGAGGATACCTTATGAAATGTTATGGACTTGCTGGAATGGTGAAGTGTGACCCTGGGTACAAGCCTCCCTCTCCAGTGTTGCACTTTCACTGCCCCACCAAACACAAGGGAACCAGTGCCTCAGGTACAATTGTAATTCAAGCTTTCTCTCTGACTCAGAACAGCAAGTTTATTTTCCTGTTTAGTGTTGTTTGATTAGGGACTATCAGAAAACAAAGAAGAAATATTATTTTAAAAAGTGATATATTATTATGACAGTGCTCTTAGAATTTATGTAACAAGAAACGTTTGAGTAAGTTATGGACTCCAAATCATCTGCAATGCTTTGTAAATTATGTTCTTTTCTAGCTATTAATGATCTGTCTTATATTGCAATATGTGTTTTTTATATTGTATGTTTTAGTTTGATTTGACAAATGACCACAAGATGTGTACGGCTGTAAAATTCAGTCCCCACTGAAACTATTTTATAGACATTTTCCATTTAATTAATGACCATTACTATTGGTGCAGTGCAGTGGTGGCATCATTACATTTGCACGCCCCTAGTGTTCATTTTATAAACCACCTCACTTCAGAAATACAGTTTTTTCAGATGACCCAATCGAATCAGTGTGTTATTTAATCACACTGCAAGCATGCATTCAATGCACTTATTTTTGACTAAAAATAAAGTGCTTTATGTTTGGGATATTCATTGCAGAACTTTAAAAGCAACATTTTACAGTAAAAATATTACATCACTCATATTAGACTCACACAGCAAATTATTAAAAGCTTTTCATACAGGTGATTGTACTGGCAGTGTACAGAGTCTCATATCATTGATGTGCTGAGGCATGCATGATTACAGATTGTGCCTGGTAAGCTAAGTGCATTTACTCTGGACTGTAAACTGTTTCAGTTAAGATTAAAAGCAGTAAGAAAGCCAATATCCCTAGTGTTAATTGTTTAATGGTGTGGAAAGGTAGACTCTATTTTCATGATTTTGTAGGTTAGACCATTTCTTTAATTATTATATTCTTTTCAGGTTACATTATGCTAATGATATTGTTCTCATTTTTCTTCCAAGCTACCTTAAGTAGGTATTTCTCTTAGCTTCATATAATCATCCTGCTGGTATTCAGAACATGGTATTGGAGGTAGATGGCTCATGCATCTGGTCACCTTGAGTTCCCAGGTGACTTGGAGACTAACCATCTCCCTTATGTACAGGTAGCCAGGTTAATCAACATTTTAACATATATGATCAGGAATCTCAATCTGGATAAGACTTTTTCCCATTATTTGTATTTCTGTTTTTCAGGTTGGAGCTAATTAATAAAGGGGTGATGTGCTTGACAACAATACACTACTTCTTGGCTCCAACTCATTTACTAATACGTCATTAATATTGATCATGTCTCCCTGCAGTTTATAAGACCTGTTTTCATTTGAAAAGACTGCAAAATGCAATCTTTTAACTACTTAAGCTACAGCCCAGTTATGCCGAGCATTATGGCTTACTGCTCAGCATTCATCAATGATTAAATGTGAATAAGTTTAGCCCCAGACACCAAGTTAAAAAGTGAGCTACTTTGAAGTGTCACAGAACCCCCTCCAGTGTTTACAAGAAATGCATTACTGGTACCTTACCTTGCTGTCTGTATCACAGCAAAATTATTTTTTTAACATACATTTTACATTTTTATTCACACATCGTACATTTCTCAACTTTTACTGTGTTTTTCAGGAGAAATAGATTTTCTGTTATGACCTGAACATTGCAGTGTATCCAGTTCATGCTTTCTGATAGAAATAGATACAGTCCTATTGTAATAGAAAACTATGAACAGCATTGCAGAGTGTTTTACATCACAAAGCGTGCATAAGCAAGATTTAGAAAACTGTAAATAAATGCATTAATGATACATTTTTTTAAAAATCATGTTTATGGATTTGAGTAAGTACTACTGGTTACTAGGCAGACATGCATGATTAAAATAGTATGCACAAAACGACCAATTAAAAGCTCTGTACCAGGAGTATGGGTCAGGAGTTGCAACACGCATCCCAGCAGACAGCCAGTATGGCGTGGCTCGAAGGAGATGGCACATGCATCTGCTCACCTTGAGTGCCCAGATTGAACTAACCATTTCCTTTATGTACAGGTGGCCAGGTTAATCAATTTAGTAATTGAACCTGGCCACATTCTCACATCTTTTCAGTTTTTCAGGGCCTTTGCCCCAACACATAGTCATATATATTATTAGCACACAATACTATACATTGTCTCTTGTCGACATATATTATTGTGCTATAATTTATTCTGACCCATACGTTATTATATTTATCTTGTACAAAAGGGTCATTAGTAGTGATGAAGTGTATGTGACTTGCTTGGAGAATAAAGAAACCCACAAAAACTTTTTTTTACAGCTTAAGTGATTTAAGAAACAGTCTTTGACATACTTTTGAATCACTCTAATTTAGGTCATGTTAGCTGAAACATCCTTCATTCCTGTACTGCTAAGTGCAACAAGAGCTTTGAGAGCAATCAGCTTACTTCGATCTTTATGGTGATTATTTTCTGTACAGCTTCCCCATTATCCCATCAGGTGGCCAGCCTTCTCCAAAGTACTTGGTTTAGTCTTGTAGGCCAACATCATTCAGCAAATAAATTCCCAACCACCTAATCCAAAGAGGTTTATTTGGGTGACACACATGCAAGTGAGGTGCACAGTCACTTCTTATAAATGTTATTTCTAAGCTGAATATCCTATACACTGATAAAATTCTGCAGATAATACAAATGCCTATAGCTATAGAACGTTAGTTTAGTCGAGTGAGTTGTAACATTACCCAGAGAGGCCAACTGGATCGTATCCACTATCCAATGCGACAACCATTGCTTGGAAATTGCCTGACCCTGAATACGCGGCCCATAACATACCAGTAACCGGGCTGTTTGTTGCCTTGATTTAGACCCATCCATTTAAAACCTCAGTGCCCTGACAAGGCAGAGTGTGTTAAGTCACTGATCTTCAGAAGCGAAAAAGGGAGGATTGAACGGCTGCTGACTGCTTCAAGGAAAAACTGTGAAACAACCTTAGTTAGAAAAGCCAGGTTAGTGTGTAAAGTAACCTTATCACCAGTGCTGGCAAAGCGCAAACAGGAATCCTCTATTGAGAGAGTCTATAACTCACTGACATGTTTTGCTGACGTGACAGCCAAGAGAAGTACGTCTTTACAGTCAAACGTGGTCCATAGAATGCAGAGGTTCGAAGGGAGCCTTTGTGAGAGCCAAGTCCAGATGCCAGGATAGAACCATGGGTTTAAGGGGAGAGAGAAGCCTCCTAGTCCCTTTCATGAACTGCTATGCCAAAAAATGAGCTCCGAGAGACACAGTCAATTTTCTTCAACGTAGAGGGGAACTTCCCCTCCTCTAGTAGGCCCTGTAAAAACTGCAAATTACCAGCAGGAAGTGGGGTCGTGGTCTCCCTCCAAGCATCACTCCTAGAAAATCTTCCATTTATATGAATACTGAGACCTCGTTGAAGAGGATCTAGCATTCTGCAGTGTGGGAATAACGCCAAAGGCACCCAGATGCTCCTGTTCAGGGACCAGACCCACAGCTTGGGTGATCTGGGGTCCGGGTGCTACAAGTGACCCCACCCCTGAATGAGAAGGTCACTGTGTAGCAGGATCTCCTACAGCTGACCCTGAATGAGCTGGTTCGGGGCAGCGAACCATATCCTCCTGGGCCAGTACGCCGCTACCAGGAGGACCCTCACGCCTTCATTCCGTACCTTCTCCAGGAAGGTCGGGTTCCTCGCCAGAGGAGGGAAGGCATAAAGCATACACTGAGGCCAGCTGTGGGCTAGGTCATCGATTCCAAGGTGGCCCCTGCCTCTCTGAATTGAGAACCACAGAGGACAATGAGTGGACTCTTCTGAGGCAAAAAGGTCGACTGCTGCCTTGTCGAATCTGTGCCAAATCCTGGCTACCACCTGCAGACACAACTCTGCGTGTCAAGCAGCCCCCCTCGACAGCATATCTGCCACCTGGTTCAATACTCCTGGACTGCCCTGAGGGAGAGAAAAATGACGTTGCCCAGTTAAGCAACCAGAATGCCACATGGTGCAGTCCTGGGGACCGCAGCCATATGTCACACCCGTGGTATTGTGTGTGTACTAGCACACGCCTGCCCTTCAGTACTGATAGAGCCTGGTGTACAGCCAAGTGCACCGCCCTCAGCGCACTGATGTGGGCAAACTGCCACTTTAAGTCCAGATCCCACAGATCTCTCTGTCGTTCCACACCGCCCCCCAACCGAGGTTTGTACCAGACTTCCCTCTGGTACACAACACCCATGGCCACTCCTCTGCGGAGGTGATGAGGACACTTCCACCAACGTAGGGCCCGCCAGCATGACCGAGACACCATAAGTCAGCGATGTCTATCTCGGGATGAGTGAACCACTTGGGCATTGAGCCGCGCCTGCAAAGGGTGCATATGGAGGAGACACACAAGGGCTGCTAGCTCATCCACCAGCGGACTGTTATGAGCCTAGTAACCCCCCTGACAGGGAGTCCTCCAGGATGTAGGGTTCCTCTGTTCCCCCTTCAACTTCGCCTTCCTCTATGGAGGCGAACAGGACATTACATCTTCCTGCTCCTCCTCAGTCACCTCAGACTGAGGGAGAGGAGGGACTAGTACCCCAAGGGCCAGAGTGGGTACAGGGGGAGCTACTAGGTTAACAAGGTGCTGTAGCAACGATTGCTGCAACTGTGCAACAGTGCTTGCCAGCTGAGACATTTGAGCCCGTAGGGTTAACGCGTCCTTATCTGAAGCCTACTTCTTTTAGGCTTCTTGATTTGGGGCTCTGGGGGGGAACGAGACACAGACCAGGCACTAGGACCTGCAGAATGGGGGACACTGGGTGAGTGCGCGGAGGTTGCTATGCATGGGAGTGCTATGCACCTGTACCGAAGATACAGTAATACACCAGTTCTATGTAAGGAAGTGCTATGCACAGAGCTGTACCGAGCACAGGGACCCTGGGTGAGTGCACGGAAGTGCTACTTACCCACACTGAGTACTGAGTAATGCACCAGAGCTATGCACCAGATTAAAGCACAGGCAACAAGGCACACCGAGCATGGGGCATCCTTTGAGTGTATAAAATCTTTTGTAACACACCATAATACATAATTTCGGTTGCTGTTTGCTAAAAGCTCTAGTTTTAAATTGTATGGCACCCTTTTTGTTTAAGACATTTATTATTAGGAAGCACAAGTCTATATTTTTCAACCTGATAGCCCAGTGGATTTCTGGTGTATGATCGGTCCAGAATTACTTACTCTTACAATTTTCCACAAAGATTTAGTGGCAAGCTTAAGTTTTTTTTTTGCTCCGGCAGCAAAACCATTAGTGCTTTGAGTCTGTTCTGTGAGTACAGTTCACACAAAAGAAGTACCAAAGCTATTAAATCTGAAGTGCTCCAGTGGTGGTGCAGTGGAGAGGGAATAAGGATTCACCTTTGCAATTAATTCTTCCAGTAGACAGCAAAAACAGCAACTGATCTATCAGAGGTAACCATTTATATCATGCTAAACAATACATTTTATGAGTAAATACATGTGTTAATCTCTGGTTTTACATTAAATTTAAAATATACAATTTATTTACCCTTTTTCACCCCAATATGAATGTCACAGTGCTGAAACCCATGTACGACTTAGAAGGACAGACAATTACGTTTTCTTTCCGGCATTTTTTTTAATAAAAAAATGTAGCTGGCCAAATGAGGCAGGCTCCACTTGCGAAGCTTCAACACAAACTGAAGACTTTGTGGAAACCCACTTTAAGAATGCTCACACAGGGCCACACTGGAACATTTAAATATACCCTCCTGTATTTTAATATTAATTAGGTTATTTGCATTTGGAAGGAGAAAGAAAACTACATGGGAACTACCCAAAAGGTACTACTAAAGTAGAGTGAGAAAAAGATGACACTTTTTTTTCTTTTTCCATGGAAACTGGTCCAGTGACTGAGTATGAATTGGATATTTACATCCCCATTTTCAGCCCACAGCATATTTCTCATCCCTTTAAGCATGAAAATGAAACTGTATAATAAAGCTTCGTAGGGATTTTAAGGGCCAGGCCACCAGAACCAATACCTGTTCACTTGTTTGACAAGTGGGGACTATAACTTTTTCAAAGCAGATATGTTTTTGATTGAATATGTCATCTGAAACAAATATTGTTACAGCAGACCACTCATCTTTGTTGCTACTTACGCATTGAAATATTAGCTGAATCTAACATATTTTGGAAAAGAAAAAGCAGAACCTAATTGTATTGAAAGTAGTATAAGAACCTTGTTGAAAAAGTTCCAGTCTTCCGAGGCTTCGTGGAAAGAGGGAATTGCTTCAGGCACCATCTGCTGAAGCACACTACTGCTGACCTCACTGCCAGTCTGTTTCTGAAGAATTATCTTAGTTTTATGTGCTCAGTGCATGCAATGTCTTCCTTTCATTCTGACAAAACCTAACTCTCAGGGACCAAAGTGGGAAGTATCTCCGAATCTTAGCTGGTTTTATTTTTGTAGTACACAGAGACAAAAGATACATTTCAAAACCTTTACTGAATTCTAAAAAGAAACAAATAAGCAGAGATAGAGAATCTGAGCCAAGGGTCCCTGAATGGCTCATCTTGTGGGGCACAGGGAGTCATAAAGTTGCTGATCTTTGGTGAGGATTCTACAGACAGCGCTGCATTGGTTGTGAGGCTCCAAAGGGTTTGGAAGATAAAGTCATCAAGGACTTTCTCCTCACTGTGCTACAGCAGGCTTCACTGGCCGGTAGCTATTCTACATCCACTCTACGGAATTTGTCAAACAACAAGATGGTATTCATCCAATTAGACCAGATTAATACAATTCAATTTCAATTGGGAGCTTAATAGAATTTGTTGAAACTTTACTGTAGCTTTGTTACTTAGTTTTCAAATGTTCACAAAAGGTTCAGAGTAGAGATGTACCGGTAAAATGATTTGTAATTCCTTAATCTGCCATTGACTTGACTCGAGATACAGACCAGCAACTAGCAACTCGGGGGTTGTGACCCTGCCGTCTGGTTAAATATTACATATGGTATCTCTGACATAGAAAACACACTGTGTGGTTCAGACTCATGTCTACTGCAGCAGGCTTTTCACATCAGGGAATTCAGGGTCACAGCAAAGTGTCCCTTCATCGATCGAAGCACAACTCTGACATCTTCCCACAAATTTAAAAATCTGTTCACTTTAAAGGAAAAACAGCTTAGACAGCTTGCAGCGGAACATTTGCAGTAGAGCCCGATTTTGTTTAAACACACAAACATATATATACAATTTTGATAAGCCAATTTGATTGAATAACTGTTCAAATGTGTATAGTTTATTTTTGTCTTGGATGAACGAAAGTACTTCTTTAGAACCTAAACATTTGTGCCATAATTTTGGGTGATTTTAAACAAATATACTTTTAATATTTTGAAGAACAAAAAAAAAAACTTTAGAAACTAACCACAATTTAAGTACTCTTTTCTGAGTACTCTTTTCATATATATAATATATATACATATATAATATATATATATATATATATATATATATATATATATATATATATATATATATATATATATAAAAATGCTACTTTGTAATGCTGGAAACAATGCACTGGGAAGCAATGTAACCTGGTATTTGAACCAAATAATGTGCTAACCACCATACTAGAGAGTCTAGTCATAACAAGCCTCAAACTGGCTCCTACAAGAGTAATTGCACTAGCTGAATTACATGGGTTCCATTGTAAAGAGAACATAAAAAAAAAAAAAAGACAACTACTTTTAAGATTGGAAATCGCCTTTTAGCAGATGACACCCTTTAAAAAAGTTTGTGTTTTCTTTGTATATTGAATTTATGTAGGGTCTTTTGAACTCAAGCATTTAAAGGGCCATTTACTTGTCAACAGGGTGTAGGGAAATGGTAGGAATGTATACAGAAAGAAACTCCAGTTTGTATATGGAAGCTAACTGGACTTGAAGGACAAGTTAAAAACATATTTTTAGTGTGGGACACTGCTGCTTTTAATTGTCCAAGTATTATGAATACACATACATATAGCTAAATAAACAGTAGCCATGGGAGCCAGTCATCTGTTTCATTACTGTATAATAATATGTGAACTGCTTTAAAACGAGAGGCACATTAAAAAAGCAAAGAACCCCAAGGCAACATTTGCTTAGTACTCCCCAATCAGTACCACACGACACCCCCACCCCTCAATTCCCACAATTATAAATAAATAAATGCACACTGTGTGTGTGTGTGTGTATATATATATATATATATATATATATATATATATATATATATATATATATATATATATATATATATATGCATACTGAGCTATGATAGCATCTTAGCACCGAAAAAGACAATCTGTTGATTGTCACCCAGTTCCTTACCAGCAAGGCCAATGAGACTAAAAACCTACCTAATTGCAATATCAATAATATGTATTTACTGGGGTCCCCCAAGGCTCCCTGACCACTGCCTTTAAACGATTGCTGAGGGCAGGAAACAGAATTTTGTTTTATACAGCTGGCTATCTTGCCTCTGAAAACTCCTTAAACCCTTATACAAGAACAAAGTCAATTATGTTAATCGCTGCCTATGCCATGTAGTCCTTTGGAATACACAGTCCTGATGAGAAAAAAAAAAAAAACAACAACAACAAAAAACCCACTATAAACCAGAGTAATAAAAAAAAAAAAAAAAATTTTTTTATTTGAAATATGCAAACTCTTGCTTGCCTTTTTAGACTTTTTCTTTTGGTGTAGGTGGTGCGAGGTTTGACATAAATGGAGATTTCAGCAGTGGGGCTGGTAACAGATGGTGCTAGAAAATGAGGCTCTTCTCAGCAGCATCAAGAATCTTTCCCAGCAGTCTCTCTCTCTCTCTCTCTCTCTCTCTCTCTCTCTCTCTCTCTCTCTCTCTCTGTCTGTCTCTGCTTTCCTCACTTACTTTAATTTGCAATAATTTGGAGGCAATAAGCTCATTGGGCAAGTTCTACATGAAGCACTGAAGCTCAGCTTCATAGCAACCGTATTTTAATATGCAGGACCAGGGAGCTGTAGATAAGGAGGGCTGGCGGGTGGTTTTGAACTGCAGTAGTTGCCATCACCTGGGCTCTGTCAGTGCTTCAGCAGCAGGGAGTCAGTATTTCTGAAACAAAAATAGCAGATGGTTCATGCTTGGCAAACTCCTGGGGCAAAAACAATAACATGAAGTCTTCAGGAACACGTAAATGAAGGGGTTGTTTTTTCTGTTTAAAGGTAGGTAGTGAACATTAAAAAACACACACACACACACACACACATATATATATTTCACAAAGATAATTTGGTCTTTTAAATTATTTCTATTTTTGGCATAGCTTTGTTACTTTCTCCCACAGAACAAGTGGCATGGAATGATTATCTTTACCTCATGCTGATTTAAATACATTTTCTGACCTTTGGATCATTGCCCAAAAAGCCAGTTCAGTGGATTCAAGCGTATGTCTACTCATTTTTCTAATCCTTTGACTATTAAAAATTAATCTGAATTCATTTCTGCCTCCAATTCCAGCATGCAGTAAGCAAGACCCAACTGTTCATAGAATATATATCAATGCTTTAAGTGTACATTAAGAATGACATACAGTACTTTATTTGGTCACCTGACAAATATTTGAAAAATACACGTACCCTTTTCTTTACCCAAAAAGTATTGCTATTGCTATCGTGATAATGTCTTTTTTTAAAATTTCAAATACAACTATATTGGCTACTTTTATTCCTGCTTTGCAAAGTGATGTTATAAGAGTAGAGGGTGTTGGATACTTGTATTTTATGTCTGGTCTGCGTTAGGGTCTGTCATCTTAAAACTGGCTGTGCTAGAATAGTTTGTAAAATATATATGTTACATTATTTTAACTTTGCAAAATGTATTGTAAAACAACTAACACACATATGGAGGTTAATATACATTCAGGGATGTAGCCTAAACGCTGCTTCAGAAAAGCATTAAAATTCAAAGAAAATGTAGTAACCATTTTTTCACACAAAATTTACCTTTACCTTAGAAACTGCGCAATGTTTTTTAACAGATGATGCCCAACTGTAGAACATGTTAAAATAATGACCCTGTTCTCTCTATCCAGACATGCTACAACTGACACCTTTGTAATCACTGTTGTCATTCCTGTTTATATTTACTGGTTGGTAGATGCAGCTATGTAAAATACATTTACTCAATGCCTCTGAGGACTTGATATGCGATTAGATTTATCTGGCTGGCTTACTTCCTTGAATTTTAAATTTGTGCACGCCTTGAATGGTTTCAGTAGTAATGCATTCTGAGAACACTTGTGTAAGATTTAATGCAAATAGTCTTTGCATGAATTCTGTTTATCTTCTAATTTGATATAGAGTATATAGTTGCCCTAGTCTTTAACTTTCTTTGCTCATACAGTAAATACAAACACGAGACTTGCCACGTATTCATTATTACTTTAAAATAACCCAAAATGCAGGGTTCTGGTTAATAAGATGAACTCCAGTCCTTCTGCATACCTACATCAACATGTGTGCCATCTTGTAACACTCACAAGTCAGTAAGAGTCTTGAACTGTTTTAAAAAAAAATAAAAATAAACATGTGGTTTATTCATATTTATTTTTTTATTTAACTTTCATAAATACAAAATACCCTGTATATAACCCCCAACCCCCACCCCCCAAAAATGTATTTAATGTGGTATGATTATTTAAAAGCAGAGCAATGCACATGTTAAAAACAATGTTAAAATGTTAAAAACAATGTTTTTAACATGTTAAAAATCAGAGAAATATAACGATGTGACAATTTTACATTTATAAGATTTTAGAGATGGGTCTTGGATTTAAGAAGGCAAGAAATGAACATGCAAACAACCCCCCCACTCATAAACAAAAATGTCTAAAATATAATTATAAAATCTATAGTTTGATCTTTTCAGAATATTCAATCCACAAAGAACAATGCAGGTTATCAACAGCAGCATTTTTTTTCCACCAGGAGCTGTGGTTTGGAATTAGATTTGTCTTGTGCTGACATACCCATTTATTAGAAACATGCAAAGCTATATCTGTTCCCTGCAATAAACCCTCCCTGCATTTTGTGTGTGTAAGTGTTTACATTTGTAAATGACCCAGTACATTATGCATTAATCAAGAAAAATAAAAAGATTCTATGAGCTTTGTCAAATACAGAAAATGGACACAGTTGCATATATGTAGGAAGTACTGTATTTTTATTCTGAAAAAACTCAGTAATAGCATCTGCATTATAAAACAAAATCCTGTCTTCTGCCTCAGATGCCCTTGTTATTTGCATCAGAGCACCAGCATGATTCAACTCTGCAGCAGTCCGGCAGATGTGACAGGCATTGTTATTAAGAGGCTGATTGCAGTCCCAGGGTGGGTGTAGGGATAGATGTGACTGGCATAATAGATTCTCATCGCTGAGAGAGGTGCATGATTGCCAGTGAAGAATAGGGGGGTTCTTTTAATCCCCGGAAGAAGTCAAGAGTGTTTATCCTGGACGTGGCAGGACCCTTAGTGGTTAAAAATGACTGGTGGGATCCCATAGTGGCTCACCTGGTAAAAGCACGACCGTGTAGTATGAAGTTGCTGATCTTCACTTGAGATTACACAGGGAAGGGAGCTCTGATGAACTCTGGTGCTCCCCCTGATTAGGGAGGCAAAATCGTCAACCACTCATGACTACTCTGGAACCTAATAGCCAGGCACCCAGTGAGCACACAGACCCCTACATGGCTGGCCTTTTATCTGCCTGAGGCATCCTTTATAGAGATCCTGGGTGTAAATAACCTATTGCCTTTGTCGTTGCATCGGAGGACGCCCAATGATGTTAAGTTCTCTCTACCTGTTTTGGAGAATTGTTGCTGTGAGGGAACATAATTGGAGATTTTAAATTGGGCAAAAAAGACTGTGGTTAGTCACAATTGCGTGAATGCACAATGCTGCTCTTTGTTAACAGAGCTGAAAATGTAACCAAGAACTATGTCAATTACAAAATATATAGACTTTGCCATCTGCCATGTGCAGTTAAACATAAAGTTCATGTTTAAATTATTATTTTTTCATTATTTTAGGACTGCTCATACCTATCTTGACATGAACCACACAGAAATAAGCAGAAAACACAACTTCTGCAATACATTTTGGCACATCACCTTGTTGGGAATAAAATAATATTTACACAATGAAGAACATTATTTTAAACCAAAATATCCCTGCTCAAAAGTTCTTAATGTGAGAAACTATTTACTGAGAAAAAAGTGTATCCCCAAAAAAATACCTTTCTCTTGAATAATTACCAATTTAAAAAAAACAGGTGTAAGATGCATCCACTTGCACTTCAAGACAGAGCTGTGGAAATGACAGTGGGATTAGAAAATCTATACAATTTTGTTGTAACGCAAAGAAGAAAATCCAAGCAGATGTTATTAATAGCTCTATTTCTCACTGCTTTTCCATCTATATTAGAATAAGTGAATTTTCTAGTTCAGGTTACTAGGCCTTCAGCACTGGGGTGCATGGCTATTAATCAGTTGTCACAGGGCACCATAAAGTGGTAGCTTAAAAGCAATGTTTACTCCGCAAGCAGGGGGAAACAAGAAGGGGAAAATTGTTTGTTGAGGAGACTAATGTGTTTTTTTCATCGGCAATGTGCTCACTTGGAATAAACAGACATCTTTCTTCTGTTTCCTCATTGCTCTTGTGGAAATTCAAGTGTAAAAAACTGTAATGCTAACAAATGACCTGTGCACTATATTCTGACAAGGATAACTGATCAAAAACAATAGCTATTTTATAGACACTTGTAAATCATACAATATTTATATTACAATAGTTTGCATATACTCAGCATAGCAGTATAAGTAAAATACTGCAACAATAACAAGAAATAAAAAAAAAAAACAATTTAGTTGACTGGAGAAGATAACCATGCATTAGCTAGTTACCAAAGAATAGTGATATATTTTTCTGTCTAATAGCTAAATATGATTCAGAACAGAGCTATGTTTAACAAGCACATTGCTTACTGCGTTGCATGTTGCATTTTTAAACAAGTATGTCAGTAGCATACTTTAGATCTCCCACAACAACTGCAAGTTCAAAATTAGAGTTATCAGCATGCTGTACTCGTTGAAGAGCAAGCCATATATCAACTGGATGTACAGAATAGTGTAGAATAAGAATGACCACGTTTAATGATAATTTGATAAGCGATTATCTAGATTTATGCAAAAAATATATGCAAAGATAAGTATATGCTCAACACATATTCAATATTCATAGTCTCATAAGCTTTCCTTTAAAACATTACATGTACAGTACACATTTCAGCCTAAATAATAGTCCTTCTCAACCTAGCTGGCAAGTTCCTGTTCCAGCAATATCAATGGTTGAGAGATACTTTCATTTTGACTGGAATCTGTCCAATGCACATTTTGAAGTAAAACAGAAAACAGCATCCACCAGTGATTGGGTATTGAAAAATGCAACAAGGACTAAAACAGACGACAACAAAAGCTTGTTTACAGAGAAAATATGAATTCCATCTTCTTTTTGTTGTTTTCTGTGGAACAGTCAGTGGAAAAACAAAGCTACTGATTTGATGTATATAGACGAGCCCTCACTTCTGTAGAGCACCTGTTAAGGATGCAGCCAATTTAAAGGATAATTAAGCAATGCGATACACAAACTGAGTGCATTGATACAAAGCAGTGTTAATCTTTAAATAAATGCAGTACATGTATCTTAATAGTATTATTACTACTGCTCCGGTAGTTTAGTTGATAGGATTTTAAATGGCAAAACCTATAAATAATATACAGTACTAGTCTATCACTAGAATAAACCATTTCACTTCATCAAAATTAAATGAACAATTTAACTAAAATTCATAAGCAGTTATGTCATAAATAACAAAGCAGTGCATGTTATTGGTTTCTAGCTCTAATAATATTTGCTCACTATAGTAGAGTAAGTAATTTATAGTGTTAAGAGGGCAGTAGATCCACACTAATATTGTCACTCAGCTACTTACTTGCAAGCAAACCCTGCATCATATATCATTCTATTAATTTATTACAGCAATAATTGATGAGCATTCAGTTTAAATAATACATGTACATATTATTTTTTGCTCTTCACACATAATTCTGCAATAATGTACACTAGTATGTTATGATTGCTTTATGTTATGATTGATAGCTCCTTCAGTGATTTATTAATATAAACAGTTGATCAATTTACAGTCTGAAGTGGCAAGTCTTCTCATTCCAGTCTTTTACAGAAAACAGCAGGGGGAGCCCTTTAGTTAACAAATCAAGAAATTTAATGACCTTTGATAACATGGTACAGACTAATCAGACAACAGAAATGGACTGGTAGATGTTTCAAATAAATGAGATTTTCAGTATGAGCCAAATGCTTTCGTGCAACAAACTTTTATCCAATTCATCCAGTGATTTTGTCTGAAATGATCATAAAATCTCACTACACAATTTTGGCAACCAATGCTTTGGAATGGGAATACAGTTTGTTGTTTTAAGCACAAAGATATTATAGAATTTGAATCTGAATAATAGTTTTGTTAACTTCTTAAATCTGAATATTGATTGTAATATTGTTTCTTGGCTTACCACAAGCAAAGCCCATATGCTAAAACAACCTTTATTTAACCTTGTGATGAATTGAATAATTCAGACACACAATATACTGCAGGTGCACTCAAAACTTTTTGAGATATTGATTTATTTTCAAATTTTAGATGCTTGAAATAATGTCCCAGATTCCATTATATGAACTACGTACCCTTTAGCAGGTGTAATAAAGCCAGATATCCACCAGATTGGGTATTGACAAAAAGAAGCTCTCGTAGCACCAAATTGAAAATAATGATTTTTCATATCAACGATGCAATTATAGTGCTTGTGAAAGGGGTAGGACTGGTAGCAGCTGTGTGAGCTTCTCTACCATATCATGGATAGAGTGGGAGGTTAATATTGTTTCCGCTTACTTCCTGATCTATGAACTCATGTACAGATCGCTTGGAATTTAATCCATTATCTAATACCTAATACAGTAGCCAGAATGTAAGAAATTTACTGTGCTGTAAGTTGTGGAGTTCTCTAGTTCCCTATTATGAGGGCAACAACTCATAATAACAACTTTATAAATAATGGGTTTTGTGTATGAGAAAACGGAATGAAAGGCTTCCGGTTTGGTTTTGTGATGAGACCACCAAACTAATTTCAGTTTGAACCTATATGTTATATTTCCGTATACATAATTAGCTGTGGGATTCTTGTTGTGACTTCTGTGTCAGGGCAAATTGCTCTGTTATTTCAGAACACACTGAAAACCACCCAGAGGTTGTGGGTGATCGTTTATTTGCAAAGAATATATGCAAAGATGATACGTATATGCTCAACACATATTCAATATTCCATTTTATAATGCTGTGTATTTGGACATCTCCTCCTCTGGTGTCAAAGAAAAGTTTAACAATCTGTGCTTATGGAAACCCATTTTCAAACTAAAGTGACAAGTTTAACTGTGTTAAAGACACAGAGCCAGCCAAACTGATGCCTGCCAAATCTGTCAAATCCAGTTGTGAGGTGAAGAATATCTGTGTGACACTCTACTAATATGTTTATTGTAGATACAACTTGAAACCCTAACTTGTTGCATCCTAGTTCTTGTTGTATTTTAGTAGTATTATTTGCACTTATTGTAAACTATACTTTATTTAAATATTACTATTGCATTGTAACTATGTACTGGAAAAAGGAATCTGCCAAATAAATAAATAAATAAATAAATAAATAAAATAATAAAATCTTCAAGAACCTTTAACTAACATAGTGGCCTGTCTGAACACAATGTGGCAAATGTAACCATTAGCTTAGCGCCTCATCAAATTATGTATCCTGAAAGTGGAGGGCTTATAGTCTTGCTGTCTTTTTTTGTGTGTGAGTACATCTACAGAGACAGATCTCAATGGGCGTATTATTACCAGAAAAAATAAAGCTGTAGGGTTTCCGAATATAAGCTTTTATTTTGTGCTTGAGCACAATGAGTGCTTAATTCACCGGTCACTACAGAATTACTAACAGTGGTATAAATATTTATAAGTATATAAAATAAATAATTACTTCTACAGATAAGGTATCAGGTCATTCTTTAAATAGGATATCATTTTCATTATTAGATAGTGACAAAAGACATAACCATATGTATTACAATCCCTTAATAAATATGTACCCATAGAATATCCAAAAATGTTTTCTATGTACAGTGTGTATCTTTTTTATGTTTCCACACTTGATGTACCAGTATAGAGAAATAGGCAAAAAATATGAAGTCATACACTATGTTTTCAAGCTGAGTTTTTAGAAAAGTAGATATGTCTGTCAAGGACTATAGATTTTGCAGAAAGCAAATTCATCCTTGCACAGTTTATGCTGCTCTTTTAACCTGAAGGATGATATTTAATCTCTTATAAACTCAATCCACTGTATGTCTAATGAGAGTGTGTAAATCGGTTTTAACCATAGGAAAGAAAAATGATGAAAGATGAAATGCAGGAATTAACTTAAAGTAGAAATATAGTATTGGACAGCTGTGGTAGAGATTGACTTGCCTGCACTTGCCACACGATTTACCGTGGTATCACGGAATTTTTCAGTGGGACTGTGGCAAAGTGGCTAGTGGAGGGGAACAGGTATAAACGGTGATGCGATGCAGGAGTGACAGGCAGACAACAGTTTCCAGTGAAAAGGTGCTTTTATTTATAATCCAGGTCTGGTGACCGTTAAATAATAAATCCCCGGCTATACACAACAATGTGTAAAGCACGGGGATAGCAATAACACAGACACAGTCCCGAACAAAACGAACACACGGTCACCAGTCCTGGGTGAGTGCAGACGTGCTTGTGGTGGGTGAAGACACTGTATTTCGTGACGGTTCCGTGCAGTGGTGATCCGGATTGTGCTGACCCTGGTCGACAGCTCCGGATAGGTGAGTTAACTGTCTGGTGGTGCAAAACGCAGACAATTACAAAACAAACACAACAAAACACAACACGTAATTCTCTGCAACAACGAGAGCTCCTCTCTCGCTCCTTCTCTCTCCGAACATTTACCCAAACGAAGGAAAAGACCAGCGTTACCCTGGCCCCTATATGTAATCCCGCATGATATCGAGATAAACGGTTGCAGCTGCCTTATTACTTGCAGCTGCCTCTCGTTTATCTCTCAAATCAATACGGTCTTACAACAGAGTCGCGCTTCCATCCAGGCTGACCCACTTCCCTGACCCGGAAACGAACTGTCAGGCCAGCCCTTCCAGATGCTTCTCCTCCCGTTCTTTAGCGCCCTCACAGGTTGGGAGGAAGATTTATCACCAGAACTCATCTTTCCGTCACATATCCCACCGCTCAGAGTGGAGCCGAAGGAACACTCGGCTAAATCTACCTTCCCCATTACTCCCCCCTCCCGGGAAAAATAATCCGCATTTTGGTGGTCTTTCCCTATAGCACGAATCACCTCATACGGCCCCTGCCATTTAGCACACAGGCTGATTCAGATGAGGGAAGTAGCAGCATTACCTTGTCCCCTGGTCGAAAGGTTCGAATCCGTGCATTTTTGTTGTAATGCTGCTGTTGTCGGTGCTGAGCCGATCTGAGGTTGTCTTGGGCCAAACGACCGACCAAATCCAGGTAGTCTCGTAGTAGGAGCACATTTCACTACATTTTTAAACACTCCTTTGTGCTCCTCCCACCCCTCTCTCAGTAGTCGAGTTGCCCGAGGCTGCCGGCCGTACAGGAGCTCAAAGGGGGAGAACCCCGTTGAACTCTGCGGCACTTCTCTCACCGCAAAAAGGAGGTAGGGAAGAAGCGATGCCCAATGTTTCTGCTCCTGTGTTACAAATCGCCTCAGCATCGACTTTAAGGTCTGATTAAAACGTTCAACCAAACCGTCCGATTGTGGATGATAAACGGACGTCCTGATGGGACGTATTTTTAATATTTTGTACACCTGCTGTAACGTATTGGACAAAAAATTGGTTCCGTGATCAGTCAAAATCTCCTTGGGGATCCCTACTCTAGCCATAATGTGCGCTAACTCGGTGGCTATTGCAGCTGCACTAGTGGACCTCAATGGAACTGCCTCTGGGTATCGCGTTGCATAATCCACCACTACTAATATATGCGTATACCCAGAGTCAGAAGGTAGCAAAGGGCCCATTATGTCCATTGCAATGCGCTCGAACGGAGTGGAAATAATCGGCAGTGGGACCAAAGGAGCGGGGCGCACTCGACCTGGCGCTACTCGCTGGCAGTCTGGGCATGTGGCTACATATTTCGACACATCAGTATGAAGACCGAGCCAATAGAATCGAGCCAATATTCGCTCCCTCGTCTTCTCGGCTCCGAGGTGCCCCGCAAAAGGGATATCATGCGCCAGCCTCATGACCTCGGTCCGACAAGACGGGGGAACCAATAATTGTGTTACAGGCTGTCCTGTGCCCGCGGCTAGGTTTACCCTATATAGTAATTGCCCCTTTATACTGAAATGTGGATATACTAGCGGCCCAGCGCCATCAACATCCTTACCTTCAATGGACCGGACCTGCCCCCAAGCGTGCACCAGTGACGGGTCGTTCTTTTGGCCCCACACTAGGTCCGCGCTTGAGTACCACGGGTCCGGTATATTGAGAGGGGCTGGAATAACCTCTGCCCTAGTCGGCCCAGTAACCTCGCTCTCTCGGTCGCACTGCGTTCCCACTCCCTTCGACTGGCGTTTGTTACCATTACAGCACTCTCCCACCAGACCCCAGCCTTGTCTCAAAGACGCTCCCTCCCATTTCGCGGTCCGTCTCTCCTTATTTGTTTTTCTAGGACGGAACAGAGGGGAAAACATTTCAGGATGAAAAGGAAACACATCACCAATCCGTTCCTTTTTCCCTTTTTCTGCCACGTTTACGTGTGTGGCTGAGACTGCCATTATTTGCACCAATTCTTTGAATTTTGGCCAGTCTCGGCCCAGAATAACTGGGTGCGGCAACCTTTCCGCCACCCCGACTACAAGGTGACGTTTTATCGGTCCTACCGATAAATATACTTTTAGGGTGGGGTATGCCGCCGTGTCTCCATGGATACAGGAGATGGCCACCTGACCTTGTGGCCGCCACGACATACCGCCCAAGAGAGCTGTCCTGATCAAGGTCTGCTCACACCCTGTGTCCACTAACGCGTGGGTTTTCACATTCCCTAAAACCACGTCAATCAGACAGGGCCCCTCCCAACCGTTTTCCCCCTGCTTACCCGTTCCAGGTGTCCAGTTGCATGCAGCCACGTCACACTCCATAGCAGCGGGGCATGACCTGGCCCTATGTCCTGGCTGGTTACACCTAAAACAGAGTGGAGGGACAGAGGGGGCATAGGTTAAATATCTGTCCCGCTGCTGGTAGGGCAACGGGGCAGGGGCAACACCTCTACCCCAGCTGGGGGCCATCCTCGGTCTCCATGGGGGGGAGGCAAGGGGGCCCAACGGGGTCGGCGGTCTGGGAGGTCTGGGTGCCGGGACCGAGGGTGATGGTGGTGGTGTTGGAGGAGAGGGAGGGAGAGGTTGGTTCCTGAGCAGGGCAGGGGCTGACAGGATCCCGACCCGGGCTGACGTCAAAGAGTCCTCAAAATCTTCGGCCAATTTGACCGCCTCCTCCAGGGTGTCAGGGTTGTGGCGCCGTACCCACGCCTGAGTTTCGGCGCCGACCACATGGCAGAATTGTTCCACCACAATGGCTTCCCCCATTTGTTGAGCGGTCTTCTTCTCTGGGGTCAGCCAATGGACCATGTGGTCGCACAACCGCTGTGCCACCACCCTGGGGCGTGTCTCCGGGGCTCTCCGGTACTCGCGGAACCGCGTCCGGTGGGTCTCCGCGGTGATGTTGAGACGACGGAGGATAGCCTGCTTGACTAGGTCATAGTCAGTGGCGTACTGGTCGCTCAGGGCTTGGTAAGCTGCCTGCGCTTCCCCGATCAGGCAAGGTCCTAGCTGGCTTGCCCAGAACTCCCGAGGCCATCCCGCCGCGGTTGCCAGCCGCTCGAACGCCACCAAAAATGCCTCCGGATCATCCTCCGCCGTCATTTTCATGGCCCGTGCCTTCGGGGCCGACATCAATGATGTTCCGGTAGGGGTCGCTCCTGCAGCAACGATCAGCCCTACCCGTTCAATGAGCGCCGTATAGCGCTCCTCCCTCCGTCTCTCCTCTGCATCCCGTCTGGTCTCCAGTGCCTGCAGCAACTCCGCCAGCGCGTTGCGGTCCATAGTCCCGTGTTCTGACACCACGTGTGGCAAAGTGGCTAGTGGAGGGGAACAGGTATAACGGTGATGCGATGCAGGAGTGACAGGCAGACAACAGTTTCCAGTGAAAAGGTGCTTTTATTTATAATCCAGGTCTGGTGACCGTTAAATAATAAATCCCCGGCTATACACAACAATGTGTAAAGCACGGGGATAGCAATAACACAGACACAGTCCCGAACAAAACGAACACACGGTCACCAGTCCTGGGTGAGTGCAGACGTGCTTGTGGTGGGTGAAGACACTGTATTTCGTGACGGTTCCGTGCAGTGGTGATCCGGATTGTGCTGACCCTGGTCGACAGCTCCGGATAGGTGAGTTAACTGTCTGGTGGTGCAAAACGCAGACAATTACAAAACAAACACAACAAAACACAACACGTAATTCTCTGCAACAACGAGAGCTCCTCTCTCGCTCCTTCTCTCTCCGAACATTTACCCAAACGAAGGAAAAGATCAGCGTTACCCTGGCCCCTATATGTAATCCCGCATGATATCTAGGTAAACGGTTGCAGCTGCCTTATTACTTGCAGCTGCCTCTCGTTTATCTCTCAAATCAATACGGTCTTACAACAGAGTCGCGCTTCTTTCCAGGCTGACCCACTTCCCTGACCCGGAAACGAACTGTCAGGCCAGCCCTTCCAGATACTTCTCCTCCCGTTCTTTAGCGCCCTCACAGGTCGGGAGGAAGATTTATCACCAGAACTCATCTTTCCGTCACAGGGACCCACCGTTGGTATTGAATGCCTTTGTGTGAATGAATAACAGGTTGGGTTGTTTTTAATGCCAGACTGAATTTTCAGCTTTTCTAAACTACTGTACAGTAAATATAAACGGTATCTGTATCTTGTTTGTTCATGCATCAATTACAAAAGAATAAACAGTGGTGAACCGCCACATAACCAAAAAAACTTAAATAAAAAAATACATTAATTAATATAGTAATTAGAGGAAGGAGGTGACATGGTACAGTGGTTAAAGAAAATGGCTTGTAACCAGGCAGCCACTGGTTCACATCCCAGCTCAGCCACTCATTGTGTGACCCTGAGCAAGTCACTTAACCTCCTTGTGCTCCGTCTTTGGGGTGAGACGTTATTGTAAGTGACCCTGCAGCTGATGCATAGTTCCCACACCCTAGTCTCTGTAAATCACATTGGATAAAGATGTCTGCTAAATAAACAATTAATAATACTTGTGTTTCCTTCAATCTATGCCTGTAGTTAAGCATACACACATTTTTTGAGATGCAGTGTCTTCTGTCAGACTCAGTCACGGAAAAATAGGAGTATATCTGATTTTGAAATAGACCTGATGGTGGGAGTATAAATAGCAGGTGATCAATATCCCTGCTGAACTGCTCTAGAAAATCCTTTCGAAAAGCCTTTTCCGGGGAACAGCTTCTGTCAATGAAAGCTGTTGTAGTAAAATGCTGGAAATAAAATGCGATGCTCGTCTCTTGAAGCTGAGAATCATCAGAAAACGGGAACAACAAAATGACAGCAGTCAGCCGGGACAGGAACAAAACCTGCTGGCAACCAATAAGCAGCACTCTGCTCAAGAAGCTGTTCTCAAAACAGCTACTGTATTATGACAAGCTAAAAGAGTTTCAAAACAATTTAACAGGACAGACGACTGATCGGCAGAATTTATTCTTAGTGTATGTAACTTAAGGCTTTACCAGGCTTTAGGCTACACTGCAAATGTAATGGAAATCTCTAATGAGTATTAATCTCTACCTCACGTGTTTGGACTGACACTTTTCTTAACCTCAGGCTTTCAATATGCCATGTTTTCTGTGCAGTATTCATATATTCCACATATAAGTCCCAGGAGATGTTCTCTATGTATTACTCAGACAGTTCAAAAATGTATTTGTTGGTTTTATGTATATATGCAGTCTTATATATAATCTAATTTCTAATTTAGAATTTGTGTGTTATATTGATGCTAAACAGCTCACCACTGGACCCATTTTCAACATAAATTCTAATACAAGCACAATAATACCAGCAAAAATAAAGAAGCCCCATAAATAAGTGAATCCTCAAAAGAGTGGTCCGAGATTGGTGAAGAAATGTCCAAGTAGGGAAGAAAGAAATGGAAAATGGTAGTGCACAAAACTATGCTGAGCCTTTTCGCTTGTCTTTGGCTGCAGTGTTCACTGCAAGTGTACATCAACACAAACCTCTTGGCCCAGCAGGCAGGTTCCATTATAGCAGTTTGTTTGCAAGGTTAGTAGCTATGAGATGTGACAGGACCAGAATTAGTAATATAGTTTTACTGTCATTTTTATCAGCACACTCTGCAGAGCGGATGTGATTAAATGGATATTCAACCCTCTGCATTAATGTTGTGTGCCCTGTTTTAATTTGCATTTAGTTAGTGGTGCAAAGAAAGGGTAACTATATTATTTACTGTGAAGACACAGGCTGTAACTGTGGAGGCTTGCAGCCCTTTTGAAACATAAAAGCAAACATTGGGTTAGATGCGCACCCCTTTTTTTTTTTTTTTTTAGACAACAAGTTGTCAATGAATGTTTGTACATATGTAAACAGTAACAAGGTAAGAGCTTACACGAGGAGTACGTTGTTGACATGGTTACAAAACTCACCTGTTTAAAATTGAGCTGTTTTAATGTATTTATCCTGTACAAATGTAGATGCTGGTAAAAAGGTTATTTCATTAAGTTGCATTGTTTTTATGGAGAGAGTTATAATAATTGTGCAGATGTTAATTAGATTTGCTAAACAGTGTATATCAAATCATTATCAAGTGCTATGCACGAATATACTGCAGTTGACCACAGAAAGAGCAAACCCCTGCAATGAGTAGATGCTACAGTGTATTCTACCATAATATGTTAACTGTTATTCCCTATTTCAAAAGCCACTTCTGTATTCAGAACTCCATGGCAATCCCCTGATGATCCATTGATCATTGCTAGTGACCATTTTGTCTTTCCCGTCTCATGTGAATGAAACTGGCCCTATCGCTTTTGCTGTACAAGTCGAATGAAATCTACTTTTTACTTACATGCATTATGTATGTAGGTGGTAGAATTGCCTTGATCACAAAAGAAAAGCACTCAACAATTCTGTGGTAAAACTATCAGAAACTGACTCTTATTACCTGTCGATAAGTTGTTCTCACAACTGCTTCTCCTCTTACAAAAAATAGACATCTCAGCAGCAGCAAAAGAGGCCACATTGGGTATATATATATATATATATATATATATATATATATATATATATATATATATATATATATATATAAGTTAACATCGCGTCGCGAGCAATTGATTTTTTAGACAGCTATGCAAACAGTCCCCAGGGATTACTTCTTGCAGTTATGCAATTATATACCGTACCAGTGAAGTGGAGTCTTCAGTTTTACAGCATCTTCAAAGAGGGAAAGGTTTTTTCAAAATACAATACAAAAAAAGCATACAATACAAGTTAATTTCCTATTACAGGTATGTCTTTTTATCAAGCTTCGACTTCTGAAATACTTTCTCATGAGAACACATTATGCACAGTGTTCAGTGTGACAAACCTTTTATTAAAAGAGAAACTGCCAACCAATTCAATTATTTAGGCTTTTGAAAGAACAGAAATGTCAAAAACAGTTTTACCTTGACTGAGTACAAATTGAGCCCACAGGCCATGTGATAATAGGATCCAACACTATACAGATTTATTTTCAATCTTATCCTTTTTTATATTTATTTATTAGCTATTTTGAATTGTGGCTTTGTAGAATATACCCTTAATTATAATTTAAATAATTATTTTGCAAATGAATGTATACGGAAGAATAATCAAATTTAATTGACTATAACAACTTTAATGTATTGTGTGATCATGGTTTACATATGATACCATATAAGATTTCAAAAAGAACAAAAAAAGGCTTCTGGGGGAAAAAAAAAAAAAAAAACCAATGAGGGTATTTTTCAGTTTCAGAAGAGTGTGCATCATTTAGATATATAACCAAATCTAAAACTGTTGTAGAAATTTGATGAAATTTTAAGCTTTAAACATGGACAAGGCAAAACACTGCGGGCAGGATGTAAATAATTTAACAAGATTTGAGTTTGGAGGTGCTAAAGCTAATCAATATAGAAAGGATTTGCACTGGATCAGCAGATAACTAAAGCACTCAGACCGCAACTGACATCATGTGTACAAAGTAAATAGGAAGTGGAATGGGGAGAATTCAAGGAAAGTGTTGAAATCTTATCCCAGATAAGGCAGTTTGTTTGTTCTATTTGAGGCATTATTGTGAATCTTGTGCACAGCAGCAGTTGGGGCAGCATTATTGTGTCACCAATCGTTACACTGTGCAGTAATTCGACTTCTCCAGCTCTATAAAGGAGCAATTAAAATGTAATGTTCCCCCAACGTTTCCTTAATTTAACAGCACATCTTATTTTATTGGGAAAGAGCAATGCAAGAGTTCAATGCTTTTATTTATAAGATAAAATATGCCTTTTGCATTCACTGCCAGAGAACTTGTTCACAAGTCAGCATCATAAGCTGTAAAGCATTGAAAGGAACATAAAGCAAAATAAAACAATCCAGATTTAATTACTTTGGTGAATCGGAGATGTGTTTGAGGTCAATTAAATGTATTCAAATCAAAATAAATCGGAGTTCCAACTAAACAGAGAACAAAACCTAGCAAGTCCTTAATCTCATCTCCAATGGACTTCAGATATCAAGCATTGGACACGTATTCTATTGGCTAAATAATTCCATTCTCACAGCTATAAAAGAAAGGAACTGGATTTTCAATTTACATGCTAAACAATCACATAGGAGCCATTCTAGATCTCCCCCTACCCCTCTCACTACAGGCAGAGTCAGTGCCGGTGTAGTATTATTTTCAGGTACGTGGTAAAAAGTGGTACGCAGCGCACTGCTCTTGCTCACACGTGCCAAAACAACTTCCGCTAAGAAAGCAGGGAAGCGCCCATTCAAATCTGATACGTTATGCTATCGTTGTTAATCGAACTTATCATAATTTTTCCACCATTAAGAAAATAGTATGGTATTTGACATCTTTTTAAATGTATCATATTTTCCAGTCCTTTACATCATTATTAATGTAATGTATCATATTTTTACACCATTAAGAAAACAGTATGCAAATATTTAACATATGCAATACATTGGGTCTTGTACATGTTTTTTTTTACTTGTGCCATTTTGCAGTGGACTTGTCATTTTGTCCTGTTCGTCGTGAATTGTTTTTTTTATTTTTTTTATCTGTTTCCAGTTTAAGTTTGCAAAAAATAATAATGTATATTTAAAGGTAAATGTACCTCTGTTTGACAATATGAAAACACCAATCAGATCACAATTGATTGCACATGTACCAAAATCTGACAGTGTACCACTTTCAATGTGACAACATACTGCTTTCTAGCATTACACAGGTCAAGTTTTGGTACATGTACCACATTCTGATGACGTACTACTTTCTAACATCACACCGGGCTAAGAATGTAACAGCAGCGGTAACACATGAGCTACAATTACTAAATGCGGATACACACCACTGCCAGTATACACTACAGTTTATAAACTTCACATATAGCTCATCCCGTTTTACACACGTGAGCTGCTTGTTATCCTGAGCGTCCTCCCAGCTCTGTCTCGTTCTTTTTAAATCAAATTTAATAAAGTCTACAGCTACACACAACTGGACTGATTGATTAATTACGCTGTGATTTCCTTACACACATTCACACTTGCTATAAAAACATACCAATATAAAATAATAAAATAACCTAATTTAAAAATGTTAAAGAGTGCATGAAGCAACAGTTACATTTGTGTGCACTATGATCTGTGTTGCCTAATACTCCAAATGGTTGGTTCATGAATAGGAAACATTTGTTTTAATTCTAACAACAATGGATTGACACTTTAAAATATCCATTTGTTTTGCTTTAATCTCAGAAGACAAAGTAAATATCGGCAACCTTAAAATGGGGTTTAGCTTTAGCAAAATGTTATTCAGCCCAACTCTACCTCTTCCTAATTTTGCAGAAGTGTCCATGAAACTATCCAATAACATCTTCATGGTATTAACAATTACGTGTAAAATTATGCAATAAGTTATTACTACAAAATACATGATGCTATTTCAGTGCCCATTTAAAACCACTCACACTCACATCTATCATGTGCTGCTCTCTATGGAAACATATTGATCAGCTCTGTTTCCAATTACACTCCTTTGGGATTGCAGGGCAGCTAATCTGAAAACAGCACAACAATGAAAGGCTTTGTTTTCAGAGAAAATATCCATTTGCATGACGATTTCAACAACAGAAATAACAACGTTAACAATTTTAGAAATTATTTACAGTAATTGTCATTAATTTTGATGTAATTATGAACAAATAAAATGATGTTTCACTATAGTTAGTCCATAGTGAGTGTCAGGGCTTGCTGTTACACACTTACACATCAGGGAATGGGGCCGTGAATTTAATGATGACTAGGCAATAAGGGTTGGATGTAGTAAATGATTTTTCAAGAGGAAAGCAAAGGAACATTCAACAATTAATTTAAAGGGACACCGCCACCATACCAACACTACAATCTCATTTACATAGATTAACAATGGGGGTTGAAGGGTACTTAAATTGAGTAATTGGCCATTATAGCCAATTGTTGAGGAGTGTGGAAATGTGGCTGTTACATACTGTGCTATTGTATCACTTTCAAAGGACATATACTGTATATTTGCTTCAGTAATGATTTGCAATTCCTTGTTTAGAGATTACATTACAGTACAACTATATACAAATATTTATAATGCTATTAAAACACAGGATGCATGCAAAGGATCAGTACTTTTTTTTAGCTATTTTTATTAATTTTATTATAAAATATGCTGCCATAGAACCACACATACAAAAAATGCAGCTTCATTTAAATATATTTGTAAAAAATAATTCATCACAGCATATTAAAATATAGTTTCAACCTTACATGTGTGTTTTGTTATATTTCAGCATAGCATTTTAAATGTAAGGAATATAGATTCCTTCCTCTTGCATGGAAATAGATTTTTGTTCCCAAGAGCCACGAAAGCTACTGAAAGAGCCAAATGCAAGGCACCTAAAATCAATACCATGTTGCTTACTGCCCTAAGATAAATAGATTCCTTAAGATTTCTTTAATGGAAAACCTGTCATTTACACAAATGTATAGCATTCATAACAAAGACTTGAAAGGGATGGGGTTAAAAAAAACTGCCCTTACAACACAAAGCCTATCATCTTTTAGACATTTTTTATTTTTTATTTTAAGAAGGTAACAAAGTATGCAAAAAAGTATAGAAAAATAATTATCAAAATGTATGTCTGAAAGGGAAATAGAAATATAATAAGAAGCAATTGAAATACCCAAAGAGCCTTTCCATTGACCTAATTAGATGTTATTTGAATTGACATTATTTATTTATTTATTGTACTTGAACAATGTTGCAAAGGTGTGGTAACAAGGATGTGTTATTTTGACAACAAATTGATGAAATTGTCCCAACCCCTTTATTGGTTTATTTCCTGTCAATAACCAGTCAGCTGCTTCCCCTGTTCACTGACATGCTTTCAGCCAGTAACATGCTAGGACCCAGAAGACACTGCTGAGGTGAAATGGTGCAGGGAATAGAAGTACAATTAGATAACCCAAGAATAAGGCATAGAAACTGTAGTACCAGATATCATGCAATATAATAATAATAATAATAATAATAATAATAATAATAATAATAATAATAATAATAAAACAAACTGTGGTACCAGGGGCTGCTTGATAAAACTGCATTAGACTATTCTAAACTGCTAGACTGGTCTTAGTTTTGCCACTTATTTCTTAGCCTAAAAAGCTAGCCTCCTCACCCCCAGGCTAACTTACAATTAGGTCTATGTTTCCATGGAAACCATTAAATGCAAAATAAACCATGGCCTCTCAACTCACGCTTTGGCTGTATGAACACTATCTGAAAGAAAGAGTGTTTAGATACAGAAAAAAATCCATTGGAGGTAATTTAAAGTCTTCATTTACCAAGGCAAACAATAACAAAATTAGCAGAAGATTTCCTGTACTTATTAGTTCTGAACAGAATGAAAAGTGACTTATTTTCTACCGCTGTATTCCCAAACATTGTAGGAGCAGTTGATGGAACTCACATGAAGTTGATGAACACCTGTATGTGAACAGCAAAGGATAACACACCATAAATGTCCAAATGATATGAGATGCTAACCTGAAAATGATCAACGGTTGTGAGCTGGCCTCGTTCAACACATGATTCTTGCATCCTGAGGCAGTCTACTATACACAAAACTTACAAAGGTGGAACAATACATGGAATATTGCTTGGACACAGTGGATAGCAGCTCAAATCTTGGTTATGTACACCATTCAGAAATCCAAGAAATACTTGCTGCAACAATGCTCACACAAAATCAAGGAATGTGATCAAAGGTGTTTTGATGAGCTTAGAGAAGGTTCCACTGTCTACATGGAGAACTGAGGATGGTGCCTGAACAAGTCTGTAACATCATCTGTGCTGCTGTCGGTAGTCCAGCACAAAATTGCACAGTAAGAGCAAGAGTGCATTGATGTTAAGATAGGTCTAACTTTATTATGTCAGACCACAATTTCAGACATTTAAAGTTAGATATCCTGAGAACATAAGGATGGCTTGAAGTAGTATGTAATTAATAAAGTGAGATAAGTCATTAAGCATCTCCTTTTTCCACCTACTGAGGTTATTGTACATATAAAAAAATGATTAAAATAATACAGTTAAAGTTTGTAAATAGTATCCTTCATCAAAAGGTATAAAATGGTATTTTTTACTTTTTTCAGTGCAATACATTCAATTGTTGTTCATATAATGATACAGAACTTGCACTGCCAGACACAGAGGGCCCAAATGTTGTACCTGTGTATGAACTGCCATAGCAAGCAGGAGTGGATGAAGATGGCTCAGGGAAATACATCAGACAAATGATTATAGAGAATTTTTATCAATGTAATATTTAACAGATACAGACCATTTTCAAATAAATTAAATACATTGCAAAATCCTGTATATAATCCTCATATGTAACACACATTATAGCAATTTGTATGGTTTATGATGAACACATGTATTTTCAAACACTGTAAATATTTAAAAAATAATTACTTATTCTATATTTTAATTAGATTTTAAACCAAAATAAAGTGATTTCTGTTGTATTATACCTGCAATTGTTTCACATTCGGCTATTTATTTAAGAAAACAATTTGACATATTATAATGAAACTTGTATTTAATAATTTTGTACATTTTCAGGAAAAAATAAAATTAAAACTTGATGTTTGATTGTATTTGACTTCATAGTTCTGAAATTTTTCCAATTTCTAATAGTAATTTCTTTTTTTCTAACTAGTTTTTCAATCTTTAAATTAAGCTTTACTGAAGAATCAGATTATGATGCTGTTTCTCAAGTATCATGGCCACAGTGATAGTTCTCATTTCTCTGTTGGCTTCCCAGTGCTGCATGCAGGCTGCTCCTGAACCACTTGCTGCTCTATTAAAATATATTATGAAGTGGAATAAATTCCTTATTGACTAAGGGCCTGCTCACACTTGGGCTTTTTTTCATACTCAGTATGGTTCGGTTTGATTGGAGAACGGTGTGAGCAGCAAAGTTTGATTGGTAAACGAATCAAGCCTCTTGAGGTGGTCTCAGTCCGTTTAGCCAGTGAACTGAGTTCGGTTCATTTGATAAACAGAAATGTGAACGCAGAGGGACTGGATTCATTATCAGACAGGAAACAAACCGGGTGTTGACTTCAACTGTAGTTATAAAACAGGTGATAAACGCTATTGCCAAGTTTGATGCCTGCTCCATTCCTCGGGTTGACAAGCTTCTCAACAGACTGGGAACGGCAAAGTTCATCTCGACTTTGGACTACAGGCAGATCCCCTTAACCCGCAGATCACGTGAGAAAACTGCACTTTCTACCCCTAAAGTTTCATTTCATAACCACGTCGTTTGGGCTACATGGTGCGCCCGCTGACTTTCAGAGACTAATGGACCAGGTCTTATGCCAACATCATGAGTATGCAGCAGCAGCATGTATTGATGGTGTGGTTATTTACAGCTCCACCTGGTGAGAGCATGTAGCTAGGCTCTGAGCCATCCTGCAGTCTATGAAGGTAGCCCGGCTGACAGCTAACTTTGGTAAATGTGTATTTGCTAAAATAGAAATGCAATATTTGGGGTTTATTATGAAACATGGGCCGGTAAAACCCATCACCACCAAAGCCCAGGCTTTGAGGGACACTGCAATCCCGAAAACCAAGTCCCAGGTGAGATCTCTCTTGAGGTTGGCCGGTTATTACCCACAATTTATCCCAGAGTATGCCACAGTGGTCAACCCTCTAGTGAATCTCACTAAAAGAGTGCACCAAATTCAATTAGCTGGAGAGGAGAATGTCAGGAGGTGTTTGATATCATTAAGCAAAAACTCTGCCAAGCCCCTACCCATTATCACACCAGATTTTGATAAGGAATTCATCCTCCACAATGATGCTTTGGATGTCGGTCTGGGGGCAGTCTTGTCCCATCAGGTCGATGGAATAGAACACTCCATCCTCTATATAAGTAAAAAAAATGGTCCCCCGTGAACTTAACTACTCCATCATAGAAGAGGAATGCCTAGCCATTGAATGGGCCACTCAGACCTTACGCTACTATTTATTGGGACATTCTTGTCACTGACCACGCCAGTCAGATTGTTAAGCAAGATGAAGGATAGCGACGCCCGGATAACTCAGTGGTATCTGGCACTGTAACTCTTTATGTATTTTATGACACACCATGCAGGGAAAGATGCAGATTACTTTTCCCGGGAGGGGGGTGTAATGGGGAGATTGCTGCCTAGTCATGTTGATGAGGCAGAATCACTTGGACCTTTTAAGATCCAACTTGACAAAATTCTGAGATCAGTCCGTTACGAGAGACCGGAAAATCTTAGCTAGGCAGAATGGCCTCTTGTTCGTACATTTTCTTATGTTCTTATGATCAAAACAATATGCATTGCTATTTCTACACAGCCTCAAAATCCAAACTGTAAATTAAATCTCTACAATTTTAGATGACGTTTTCCCGTCTGAATCCACTTAAAAAGAAGCTTCTACTTAGACAAAGCAGCATGTTAACTGGCTTATATATGGCTGGTTGTTTCCAAAGTGACTAGTGGCGGTGAATGGTTTAAGGGGATAGACATAAATGTGTTAATCTGTGCATTTAAATTACAAAGTATGTCTGCCCCAAACAATTTGACTGAAAGGAAAGAGAGATAGCAATATCACTCGCTAGTTGTAGCATACAAATGGGCATGACACTGATCAATATCTGGCTGAAGGACCTTTTCCTTGACACATTGTTTCAACAAGGGCAGGGACCAAGCTATTAATACCAGATAGTGTCCTGTGTATTAGTTTCCCTTTCTTGAGACCTTTTCTATTACCAGTAAATGATTTAATCTGTATGAACTGTTCCTCATGAGGAAAGGGTACACTAGGATAGGCTTAATTGGTAAGGTTTACATGTTGCATGCTATAGGTTTCTCATGCTATATCTTACTGGTAAAGATATCATGTGAAACGTAATTAAAATACTTTAGATTTCCATTCTAACATTCAAAATCGTCCGTTAATGATCTCAAATTTTTTCCATAATAATATTAAGAAATTGAGTCAATAACAAAAATGCCATAATTGTAAATGCATAACTATTTATGAAGCTGAAAACATTTAGGTTGGCTACATGTGTGCTATGTGAAACTTTAGTGGAGTGGATGATAGCAAGCATGTGCGTGTGAGTGTGTGGGGGGGGCTAATCAATTACAAGCACAGTAGTTTTATTTTACGCAGCACTGCTTTAGCACCTAAATGTGTGCATTTAAAACTTCTATTACAGTTTGTATTAGATTCAGTGCTTACATTTACAGTATAGAGAGAGAGAACAAGCAGAGCTACAGTAGGAAGAGATGGCTCAGGGTGTTAAATGCATACTTTAAACACTTTGCTGAAGTAAAGCAAAAAATATTTTGCACTTTCCTTTGAAACATAATTAATAAAACAAACTGCCTGTATGTTTAAAGTGTACACCCATATTTAAAAGAAAAGTAATATCAAGTGTGGTTTTCATTAGTAGATTTACAGACTGTGAAACTTTAGATCACTCTTCCTTCCATTATAGTGCGTTACAGGGCTAATAGGAAACACTCCTATATTACTCTTGTGATGTATTCAGTGCTGGACATTGATCATTTAACTGGTTACATTCCACATGTGGTTTTGATCAAATGTCAAGTTAACATTTTGTGTGACTTGATAGGTTAAAATACCTCTTAATAAGATGGTGCATATGCTTATTTACCGTTATATGAATGGTGGGGGAGTATATATGATGTTTCAGAATATGTTTGCAAACAAATGTTTCCGATAAAATCCTATTTTGCTGTGGTTACGTTTTGATCCTGACATACAAATATCTTCAATATATGTCTATTCTGTGCTCCCTATTTGACAATCAGTAGACTTGGCCAGAGCTCATCAAAAAGAGAAGACAAGAAACAGGTTAAATACCCCTCTCTCATTTACGCCAAAAATACCTCATAGTTTATTAATTCACTGATGTAGGGCACATGTTTCCACAAAAACAATAGTGGCGTCTGTATCCCACAGTGCTGTTTATAACATGACCCTGAATGATCTTTGCTATGGGGGGGTGGGGGTGGCAAGAGTAGTGTGAGGATTTTGTACCAGTGAATTGTTGTTTACTTTTATACAAGCTACTATTCACACACATTGTATTTCTAAAGACCCTATCAAAGTAACAAAGGTCTCAACAACTTACATTCACCATTTTTGATAAGTTCAATGTAACGTTAACAGGAAGACAGCAGTTGAATAACTTTACTGGGTAATAAGTACTGAACCAATCATATCAGACAGTCCAGGCCTGATGATGCATTTAGTTCTGTAGGACTGTACAGTGGCTCGTATACTGTACTGTGCTATTAGTACATTCTCATATACCTTGTTTCCAAAATTTGTTGTGTGTTCTGTGCCAGCATATTACCAAAATAGCACATTGATAGCACCGTGCTAAAAGCAAACCTTGACGTCCCCACAAAATATGTGTTTTACTGTGTTGATCAAAGAAATGAAGGTGCAAGACAATGACAATGGTAATGTTACCTGACATCGGAGAAGTTTGAAGATGCCACACTTAATGAGAGTGATTTTGGTTATGTGGATGTGGTACTATTCTGAATTGTTGTCTATTCTTTTTAAAATCTGCAATATTTGTTGATATACTTTAATATTTCTAATTGCTTGGTTTATCTGATTCTGGATGTTGTTTTCCCGCTGTCGTGTTTATAAAGGGATTGTTGATTTATTTATTTGTTTGTCAATTACCATTATTGAATAACTCTACCCTTGCCCACATCTCATGGTATGATCTATTACAGTATCAGATACCAAAGGAGTGTTCTAGTATATGGTGCTGACATAGCACAGAGCACCAGGCCAGCACAATGTCATAGCACCACAGAAACAAGGTAATAGATTTATAAAACATACATTTCTAAAGTGCTTTTAATTAAATTACTTCAGAGCACTGTGCAACATTAAAACTGCAAAGCTACTTAACCATAGCAAACAGAAAGTTATATTTCACATTCATTTATTAATTCGTAAAACAAACTTTTGCTAAATTTATGTACAATACTGCATGGCTTTGATCCTTAAAAGCAGTGTAGCACATTCTCTAATGTCAAATAGAAGCTTATTCTAGTTATATGAAGCAAGACAAGCAAAGCAACACTTTCTAGTGAACTTCTTAACAGGAGGATTATAGGAGTTATGACTGCTGAATGTAATGAGTAATTATTAAAATGACACTAACAGATGGGTCAGACAGCCTTGCATTTGATTTTGTACATACTTAAAAATGATTTGGCACAAATGAAAGTTTCTATGTGAATTCTAAACAAAAGTACACACATTCAGTTTTTTTTTTTGTCCGTAACAGAAAGATATGCCATGGGAGTATGCCACACTGCAGTATACATCTGTCTGCTAAGAGTGTTCAGTCTTTGCAGAGTAGTTACAGTAGAAGACTAATAAACAACATCTCCACAATCTAGCACTGGCAGCAAAACCTGTTTATCAATCTTGTGTCTTACGACGAGACTAAAACAAGAAGGAGGTCAATATAAGGTACCAAGTTTACAATTCATTGTAATACCAATCATTTCTATGTTGTCAGTGAAATTCAACCATACATCTATGGCCAAAACTTTTGCATCACCCCATAGAATTAATTCATTTTGCTCGAATGAAAGTCGAATGAAACCTGTTGAATAATTACATTAACATATTAAACTGCATACGACTTTTTAGTTTTCCATAGACATAATGGAAAACTGACAAAAATTTTAAAAATGTTACATTTCAAAATCTTTCAATTGTATATGTATGTTGAATACTGAATGAAGGGAAATGAGTCACCTTCTGAGACACAAACAGCAGTTTGTTTAATCTTCCATTTAGCAGTGCCTTGTTTGTCTTCAACCAATGGTTGACATAATGAATTCAAATCTCTGTACAAATACAGTATATACAAATTACAGACAAAAATCTGGTTTCCATATTGATCAGGAGCTTTTCAATTTCATAAGCCACATGTTTATACAGTATATTACATTAAATTAAACAAAAACCTAATTATCTCAATAACAATATGCTGACAGCGTATCATTACGTTTAGCATGTCT